>NC_056728.1:134464224-134764224 GCF_019279795.1 Protopterus annectens
CGGATACATCCTGCATTACTGGTTTGTTGTTTCCATTTTTGTCTGCTAATCCTTCAACTTTTTAAGAATGGTAAATTACCAGGTTAATGTTTCTCACTTTAAACTTCTCATAAACTGTGCAGTGCACCATGGGATTTGTTTAACAGTACGAAGAGTAAATAGTGACTGGTGAGTTCTCCTGTATCTTTTCAAGTGTCTGCGATTACATGCTGTGTGGAGTGAATAGCTTTGACATTGTTACCCTCAGAGAGCAGGAGAATTTAACAGAATGCAATGTTAATTCCTCTTACAAGTCACTGTGTAATACCTGTAAGCTATAAAGAGTTATTTTCCTTTTGGTAATCAGGACAAGTGATTGGTAATGCAGTTCACTGCTTTTCCCTGCTGACACCAAATTCATTTCTAGTAATGTTTTAATGATGAAAGCTTTTTTTCATATCTTTTCTTAAATTTACTCCAGAGGAAAAGGTGATGAGTACTGACTTTGAAATGCTGTTTTCCTAACAAGACAGCATGGTTTATATAGGTCAGCAGGAGATTATAGGTCAGCTGTGATATAAAACACACAGATATCAGACTTTCATCTGCTTCTTGATATTCCTTGCATAGAACAATGACAACATTGTGCATTTCTTTGTTCTTCTCAGATTATTGAAGAACGGCTTTGAAATTGTAACAAGGATGGCCAGTTCAGCCCGGGAGCATTTACTGTTTGTAAGGCGAAGGAATCCACAACTGCGTTACACTCTGAGTCCTGAGAATCTGCAGAGCCTAGCAGCCCAGAACACTGTGCCTGAGAATTTGAACTTCCAGCGGGCTAATAGTGACACGGATCTGGTGACATCAGAGAGTCGCTCCAGCCTGACAGCAAGCATGTATGAGTACACTCTGGGACATTCTCAACACCTCATCATTTACTGGGATATTAAAGAGGAGGTGGACCCCACAGACTGGATTGGACTGTATCATATAGGTAACTAAAGATTTCTAACATTGATACTCTTTGTTTTACAGATCAGAAGAGCCATAGATTTCCTGGCATTATAGCTGTTTCTTCAGAAATGTTTAGGTAATTTCCTCCATCATAAGTATAGAATCTATATTTAATGCATATATAATATACGCATGCATATATATATATATATATATATATATATATATATATATATATATATATATATATATATATATGCACACACACACACACGCACACACATATATATATATATATATATATATATATATATATATATATATATATATAGATATATATATATATATATATATATATATATATATATATATATATACACACATATATATATATATATATATATATATATATATATATATATATATATATAAGACTAAAATTATTTTTATTGCAGTGGGAGAAAATGGAGAAATCTCAGTAAGTTCTCCATGGCTCTGAAGCTGACTGGCTCATACAGTGATTGAAAAGCGTCTGTATTCAGAAAATATATGAGAGTGAACTGAAAGTTATAGTGGCCAGCTAGCTGCTACAGTTTTTTATTAGCTTCTGGTAACTTGGCTATGGTCTCTTGCTGCTGGAGTATTGGACAGATCTGCCTCCTAATTCCCCTATGAAAATCTGTGATTCATATACCGTTTATAGCAGCAACTAGAGCTAGCAAAACAAGGCATGTAGCAGAAGGTGAACTGCATGAGGCAGTCATTGGAATAAACATATATCACTGTGTGCCACAAAAAGGGGAAAAAGAGTATCCCAGGCTCTGAATGAAGACCACTCCTTGGTTTATGAGCTGTGGTGTCAATCATTTCTGCTTCACATGAAACAAAGAGGACTGATGGTGTATAGTAACTGGGGTTAGGTAAAAGCCTCCCCCATGCTTATTATTTACCTTCAAAGCAGGCTCATTTAAAGGGGAAAAAAACTCACCCCTACCCATTAAGCAACATATTAGCTGTTGATAAGGTTGAAAAGGAAGTTGTTAGGAAGTTGAAAATATTCTAAGATTGCAGCGATGGTAGGAATATCAATCATACATGCAACACACTTCTTCATAGCAGGTGCTCTTATGTTGGCTCACTAATGTAAAAACTGAGTTTTTACATGAGGAGATTGAGGATGCAATAGGTGTAATATTTCTCCTGGCTCTGATGTGCAGTCTGATAAGATGCACACAACAAAGTCTCTATAATTACTCGGCAGGGGGTAGGGGCTGTTTGTGGGCAAAAGTAACTAAACTTTACGTTGTTTATTCGATTGACCATTTGCTTTCCATAGAACTAATTGGCAGTCATGTGAAATAAGTTGAAATACTCATGGGCTGGCTGCTGCTTATGTGAAACAGAGCTTAAATTACATTGCTCTCATATGCCCCTGAATTTGCTGAATGCTCTTGATTTTGCCTCATATTGTTGGTTTGTTTGTCATAACATTTGTGGTTTCCTGGCAAATTAGTAATGATTGTAGTCATTAAATAATGATAAATATCTGAGTGTTATTTTACAAAATGAGTTGTTGTACTAATGAAAAATTTATTCCAGCTACTTTCTGGGTATTTAACAGCAACATTTAAAATCTGCCCCCGAATTTGCGATTTTGTCCCTATTTTTGCATCGTCCTCAGTCTTGCTGCAAGATATTCCAGAGGTATAATTTTTTACCACAATTAGATGATGTGTACATGGCAAAGTGGCTATAACTGCTATCGAGTGTGTGGGATGTCTATAGATTAAAGTGGCGTACCTTCTTCCTGTTTGATCAGTTTAAATAGCTCACCTTGTATTCATTTGTTTACTATTTGATGACTAGTAAGTGAGCTGGTTTGTTGACCCTTTCAGTCAACACCCCGGCTCATAGAGAAGTATATAATCAGTGTACATTATAAAAAAAAAAAAAAATCAGTTTTCAACAATACATAGTTAAATAAGCAATATACATGAGTTTTCAAAATGCATAGCAGCAATGCAGGAAATACAATACAAATAATACAGTGATAAGGACACACTGGAACGTAAGGCATAATTAAATAATATATATATATATCTTACATTGAGAATGAAATTGACTTAACCATTGTCTCAGTAGCAGACACGTGGCTTCAGTAAGGAGATGCTCTTTAAGGTCTTCTTATAGTCTTTAATGGATTCTTAGTTTTTGACTGTTAGTTTTAGATGGATTCTTAGATTTTGATTTCCATAGGCAGGTGGATTCAGGCTACATGACTAGTGTGCATTTGTGTTAAATACATTGGAATAGTTTGGCTACTATGTGAAACAAATCTAAACTACAGATTGTGGCCATAGCTGTTATTATTTTACTAGAATCAAACATATAAGTTGTACACAGTCGATAATAGGGTTATGATTTCTGGAGCTATCTGTGAATTTGAATAGCTTATTCTGCTGTCATGATCAAGTTAAATAGTCATTAGTCTGGCTTTACAGGACTAGTGTTCATTTGTATAAGGCAGGGTGGAATACTGTTTCAAGGTCATCTTATCATTACAGTTGGACAATTGAGGTATACATAGTTAAATGGCTGTAATTGATGAGTATGGGCATTGGTGCACTATACTATCAGCAATTCGAATGATCTTGAATCAGGAAGATAAATCCGAAAGAATATGTGCAATTATGCATGGTGCCCTCCCAAAAAAAAGGTATGTGGTTGTGGGTGGGCTATGGCTGGAAAACTTCCCAGGTCCAATGATACACTTAATTCTAGCCCCTAGGAGGGTGATCTTGCCATTGATACCCATTTCCTCTCTTACCTCCCCAACCCTCTGTAGTATGGGCTGCTGTTTGAACCCAGTTTCGCAGATACAAAGACAGATGTTCTACCCCCTTATCTTTGAGATCTCTTCTCATCTCATAACATATTGATAGACTGGTGTTGTACTGAAGATGTAATAAGGTTGTAAAAGAAAGTTAAACTTCAGTTGAAGGCAATGCAATCTGTTCATTGTCCTATAATATGACAGCTGAAAAGGAATTCCTTTAGTCAGTAATTCGTATGTGGCACCATCAGTGTGTGAAGAAGCATGTGGTGAGAGATTACTATCACATTTAAAGATGAGCAAAAGAGGAGCAAAAAAATATGTCTGTGTTGTGTATTTGTTGATTTTAAGTATGGAAGTGAGTTTGGGGTATGATGGACTAGTGCTTAGAATGGGTGCTGTTTTTCTTTGCACAGGGAAAGGCTTGCCTTTGGGTCCCAAAATATTAATGACCAGTTAGTCATAATTTCTTATTACAAGTCATACTTCAGCATTTGGCTGTTCTGGACTGGATGCTTATGTAGAAATGGGGGGGGGGGGGTTGGTGCTTTCGAAGTTTATGTAGTAAGTGCCAACTCCATGTCACAGAGGTGGTTTGCAGTGCCAGGCAACTCAAGTTCATCTAGTGAGCATACAACAAACTGGATAATTATAACTCCACTAAGTAAAACAAAAAGTGAAGGTCACGGCTAAAAAGGAACTGTTTATTTTAAGTAGTAAGCGCTTTTGTTCACCAACCTTCAATGAACTTCAGACATACTTAATAACAATCACCCCATCTTAAATAGTCCTCTAAGGTTATATGACCAACCTAGCATCATGTGACATTCATGTGACATTCATAAAACCATGCCCCAATGAAAATACCCCATTCTGAAAGAACATACACTACAAACAAACAAACATTCTACTTATGCTGTGCTGATGATGCCATAAGAAGGCAGAAGCATGCATGACCGCAGCTAGTGGGGTTTGGCTTTATTGGCCTAAATTTGTCCATTAGAAGAAAAAGTCACAGGCAATCAGAATTGCCATTTATCTGAAACACCTGATGTCCTTAAAGGGTAATTTGCATATACCCCATGCTGCCTCTAATGCAAGAGGTTTAAGGAATCACACAGTAGAAAGTATAGCTTTGCTAGATTTTTCTTTCTGTGTTAATGAATATAAAAAAAGTATGTCTTTGTTGAGTATAAATAGATAACACTAATTTTAAAGACAAGTTTCCTACTGAAATGTTATGATGGAATTCTTAATAAAGGAAATTTTGTTTTTCCCTAATTGTTCTTTAATTATAACAGAAGAAAAGTTATTCAAGTCATAAAAATTGCCCTTTTTGTCTGCTTACCTACTGCAGCATCAGTTGTTATCCTGCCAGAAGTATTACCACTAGGGCTTGTAAAACTACCGCATCTGAGGACATCCCGGCATCCACCCTTCTGAAAGAGTTGAAACAGCAGTGCCTCATCATTTCTCTTCCTCCCAGTCATTTTCAACAGGTACATAATCCACTAACTGAAATCACCTGGGCCGTAGTCAGGGATTTTAGCCTGTGCACCAATGATGCTTGCTAAGGTATATGATATTTATCAAACATTCCCTGGGATTCATTAATATTGTTGTGACAGAAGGAATTCCCGTTAAGAGACATGGCACAGACACATTTCTTATTTATTTATTTCCAGTTTGATTACCGGGGAAGTCCACTGGGCCCAGAGAACCCGTTTTCGGTGGAGGCCCGAGCAGAAAAGCTCCATGAAACAGATTACAGTAAATATAGCAGTCCAATAGAAATAAAAGTACAAATACATATCAGATAATACAAATCGTGAGCAATATTGCCCATAGTGGAAAAATATTGTGCAGATACAGTTTAACAAATTCATGTAGTTAAAGTCAAGCTATTTACAATATTTACAGAGTATGAGAGATAATCTCTCATGTATCCTCATAATCTCTCATGTATTCTCATACATGGAGAAGCTTGTCATTAACTGCTCATTCCCATGCTTCTGAATTGAACACTGCCCTGTCCGACTTGTTAGTGCTAGTGTTCTCCATACCAGTGCATGTGTCACAATAGAACAGGAACCCCCTGTGTACATGTACATAGACACAGCACACACACACACACATTGTGACACCAATTTGTGCATGAACAGACAGACAGACACAAACATGTTTACACTTGTGCGGACATAGTCCTCTCCAGGCATCCTCGAACAACCCCCCTAAACACACACACAGACACACACACACACACACACAGACACACACACACACACACACACACACACACACACACACACACACACACACACACACACACACACACACTTTAACATTCAACCACACACGCATGCCCTAAACATACATATGCTTGCGTGCACATGCAAGCACACTCAGAGTCAACATCTCATATCTAGCTACACTTGTGTGACCACCCAGATAGATGGACATACTCAGAAAGGTCAAACAAAAGGGACTCCCTAACATAAGTATCACATTAGCAGACTTAATACATAGTAGAATTTAGAAGAGCAAGCATCCGGCAGTGAAACACTATATGGTATTTGGGGCTTAAGAGAATGCAACAGAATGAGTGTTTGTGCATTAATTGTGAGGCTTAAAATCCACATATAACTAAACAGCAATAAAATCTATAGAGAACTGCTTAAGAGAGCTGCTTAAGAGAGCTGTACAATGATAGGGTATCACTTTCCACTGGAAAACTAGAAGCATTCAACCTGACATGTCTGTGGTGTTCAGACATTTCTAGTGTATTGTAGTCTCCATTCCCCTCAGCTCTATAGAAAAGCATCTAATACCAGAAATTTTCTCTGATTTATATGTGGAACAGAATGAATTACATGCACTTCTGATATTAGATGTTATTACTAAAGACCTGAGTGGTGGACACTGTAGCAATAGATTAAAAATGTTTGAATACAATTGGCACATAAAACTGAATTATGATATTTTTTTTCTGTGTTAAGTACACAACCACGCTGTCAATTAAAATAATGTTAAGGAGCAGGAAATTCCTACACTAACCTAATCTGCTGTAGAACCAATATTATACTTGAAAAATAATAAGTAGATTTCCTTTCCGAATAAAAAAGATTAGCAGTCTGACCGTCAAGTCAATCTGAACTCTCCAAAACACATCGCAGATTTAAAATTCAACGAATCTATAAAATTCAGTTGCACAAACCAACAGATTGAATAAAGGAATGTAAAGCCAAAGTATAGACACTTAGTGTTCCTCAGAATCATTACCAGTGTTAGGGCATTCCCAAACAATTGTTAGAACAAATAAAAATATAGTTAGACAAAAATTCATGTCCTTCAAAGTAAAAGGTCCTTACTACTCACTTTCTGCAAAGCACTAGGCATTATTCAAATGTTAAGTACAAGAAACAACTTGAAAAACTAACTGGCTGCACATACTACTTGCAGAATATGGTGCTTTGTTTCAAGTAACTGACAGCATCACAGATTCCCTATTTAAATACTTGCATTGAAAGTGCAAAAAAGGGGAACGTGAGATGAGTTAGCAGAAAAAAATATATCAGCAGAATGTTCAGTCCCAAAAGTACTTACATTAATGGAGATTGGTGGGGTAGGGGGACTGATAAGGATCCTTTATTATGGAAGGTGAAGTAATTTTGTGTCGATAATGCCTGTTAAATAAAGACAAGACTGATTCAGATGTCCCCAAACTTAAGAGCTATGAATGCTGCAAGGCTGGTGTCAACATTCCAGTATTACAGCAAAGGCACAAAGCTGATCAGCTACAAAGAAATGCACACAGGCAGCTCAGATAAGTGCTGTACAAACTAAAACAGTCAATCGACAACATTTGGATCCCTAATGTAGACAGCATCATAGGACGTACACTGGGCATTTGTTTAGTATGGCAAACAACACACAGTCAGAAACACCAGTGTGCCAGTTCAAATTTCTAAAATTAACAGGAAGTGTTTGGATAAATTTTAGCATTGGTTTATATGGACCAAATGACAACGCTTGCTGTCTTCTAGTTGCGGTTGAGTACTCTAGGTAGCTCAAAGTGGGATCAATATCTTTCATCGCAGTCAAGGTATTGTAAGTCTTCTCAGAATTTCAGAGTCCCTAGACCACCTTCCATCAGTTCACGTAATTTAGACATTTAAACAAAGGTATAACTCCACTGTGGTCACAAACCAATGACATTCTAAAGTTGGCTATAGCAAACATGTGGAGCAGTTAGAAATGCAAACATGCAAATACAAAATTAACTGCATGTCCTGATAACAAGTTTACACAGTACTGAGTGGATATGGGAGTGTTACCAACTCATCCAACAAATGGAATCTCCTCAGCAAAACAGCACTATGTCTACCTCTCTAGCTGCAGAAATTTAATAGCTGATTTGCAAACAGTTCTGCTAAAACTGATCCTTTTTCACTTGCATGGGTAAAGCACATGTTAAGATGTGCAAGCGTTATTGTGAAAATGCATTCAGGACAGAGTCACAGGGAAGTCAGGAAATGCTGAAACCTTATAGGAGGTGGGCTTGGCATAATGATTAAGGTTTTCAGCTCATAGGCACAGAGACCAGGGCTTGTTTCTGACCTCAGGTTATTAGCTAAACTTAAAATAGCCCTTCAGGGCAGTTAGCCTTGTATTCACCGATAAGACTATGAAATTCTGTATCTAATGCGAGTTGTAATATCAAGTTGTCTTTGGCTTGCAGGGCCCAAACCAAATCGGTTGAGAATGAGGAATGTTTACCAGAAAGACAAAATTAAGTCCTATGCGGATGCCAAGAGAGATCAGAACATGCAGCCTTGTAATGGAACAGGTTTTATTACTGAAACAAATAGGACATACTGAGCATTCATAACCTCATAAGATTGTAAAAGTCAAGGGTCTCATCACAGAAGCAAACTACAGGCATGAATTCATGAGTCACTGTTCTCTTCTGAAACCCTTTTATAGGATAAACAACCACACGAGGTTGAGAGCTGCAACTAGACACTGCGACCTCACATTTGCACCAGGCCATGTCTCTGACTGTAGACACTACAACCTCACATTTGCACCAGACCGTGTCTCTGACTAAGGACACTATGACCTCACATTTGAACCACACCGTGTCTTTGACTATTCAGTTATTGACATGCAGATTGTGATCTTATCCTTTAGGCAAGCAACAAGGAAACCAGAAGGATTAATTAAAGTAAGTCGGCTATTAGTCCCCAAAAGCAGACTTGCCATTCCAAAATGACTGGGAGTAATGCAGTCAAACATGTACATTAGAAAGCACATGTTTAACATCTGTTTTGCAGGAAAAGAAGCACTCCTAGACCTTCTTGTTTGAAATTTTATACCCCACACCTCCCTTACTTAAATATGTTAATTCCAACATCAAGGGGGAAAATAAAACACCCTGCATGAATGAAAACATTAGCTGCAGTAATGATCAAGCAGTAAACTGAAAGAATAGAAAATGCAGTTAGGGATTGGTAATTTAGTGAAAACAGGCTTGAGGAGATCATGTGAGACAGTTTAATTGTCAAGTGTAGGGTGATCAAACCAGCATACCTGAAACAATGTGTGTTCTGTGAAATTACACACACTGTTTACTTTATCTGATGTAAATTAAACCTTTGTTCATTGAGTTAAAGTAACTCGCTTTGCTCTTCTTTTGAGTGTACAGACACACTATTTTTAATATAAGCTATCATTTTTACAAATGAGCATCTTACAGAGGCAACATTGTACTAACTAACTGCATTTCAGCTTTGTTGATGTGTATTAACCCACCAGATGCAAGCCCCACCCAAACCCTGCCTAACAGCGAGGATCACCCCGATGTCAGTGAACTGTCATGAATAAACATTTTCTTCTGGTTCTCATCCGCATTGAATATTCATTGTGGCCAGCAAGCACATACTGGGGACCTGAAAATTCAAATGTTGAGCCAGTGATAATTCGAGGAATTACTGAAATAATTAATTAATATTAATAGTATGAACGGGTAATACTTTTTTTTCAAATCAGTCTAGCCCTGGTCCCCACAGGTATTGGATCCTTTACAACGTGTGCATGCCAGGATCTCATCCCCCTCATCCTGCCGACTTATTACTCCTCCTGGTAACCATCTAAACCTCAAACCTAGCAAGTGAACACTGCTTCAAACTTAGCAAGGGAACTCTGCTTTGCAACGATCATACTGCCTACCCTGAAATCTTCTCTCATCTCACCTTCGCTCATCCTGGCGACTTATTACTCCTCCTGTTAACCATCTAAACCTCAAACCTAGTAAGTGAGCACTGCTTCAAACTTAGCAAGGGAACTCTGCTTTGCAGTGATCATAATGCCTACCCTGAAATCTTCACTGTATTGTACTCCTGGGATTTGACCTGCTACTGTGATTAAATTGTATTTCCTTTATTCACCTCAGTATACTGCCTATTTCAAGCTTAACTTGCTGAACTGCTGAGGCATGCACAAAGTGTGTTGGGATACCAATACCAAACTGTCTGTTTCCTAGCATTCCTGTCCCCCAATTTCTGCTAGATAGTAATCAGTTTTCCCCAAACAAATTCTGCTAGATACTAATTAGGCTACTCCAACCACGCATTCTTCCTAGCACACTGACCACATACATAATGTGCTAGGTCTCTGACCCTAGAGCACTCCAAAGAGCAAGCCATTTTGTGCTTGTATGTATTTTGCCCATTACACTTTGACTACATACAAACTTACAGCACAAAATATACACTGTAGTGAAACACTGAGGTTGCAAGTGATTCCTACCTGTGGTATTGATTGTTTTTCATTAGACCCAAGGGCCTCAGCTCTGCCCAGCTCCATTCGCCCTCACTACTCTTGGGCTCACTTTGCTCCCCTACCCTACCCACAGTTCTCACCCAGCCCCAATGCCCCTACAATTATCTTACACTAGCAACATCCAATCATCTCCCTCACCCAATCACCCACACAGACTCACATCATCTAACTCTCCACATACTACCTAAGCCGTACCCTCTCATTAAGCAATTATCTTCACTAACTTCTTCTATCCAATTTTATTCCTATCCCCTCCATAGAGACTGATATACCAGTCAATCCTTTTAATAAGTAAACTCAACTATGCATCAATTGGTATATCCCATATGCACCAAGTACAACATGCTTGTACTACTCATAGCATCATCTGTTCTTTTATCATCACTTACTCTTCTTACCTCATACCACATCTACCTCGTGATTTCTCGTCCCTATCATACTACTGTTCCCCAATCCACCAAAACTACTTTTCACCACTTTTATATCTCTTCTTCTATTTTCAATTTTTCTCTCATCAGTTTTATGCTCCATTTAGAGTGCTACCTTACCACCACACACCCAAGATATCCAAACAATATGATATGGACATAACAAAATATTTGAAAACTGTTATCTACTTAGCAACTAAGTTAACTTGCTGTGGTGACATCGATCAAAACCCTGGTCCATCAACTTTTAAACCACCCCTACCTGTCATAATCCCAACTATCATAACAGCTTAACTCAGCTCCCTAGAAAAGCAAATGATCTACTTTTACTAAACCTAATTATTAGAAGCATCTCCAATAAAATTCATGACCTGCATGCCAGTATCTCACTATATACCCCAGACATAGTGGCGATAACAGAGACATGGCTTAAACCACACATCAAAGATAATGAAATTATACCACCTGGATATAACATCATATAGAAGGATAGAATAGACAAAAAAGGTAGTGGCATAGCCATAATATTTAAAAATCACCTTACTCTGGAGTCATTAAATATCATATCTGGACAAATCAGAAGTAAATTTTGCTCAACTTAAACTTACCTCTAAAAATATGTATAAATATAATAGGATGTTTTATACCAACAGGAAAGAACATAGCCAGTCTTGAGAACCTTCTTGACTGGTCCTGCACATCACTCCTACAAGAAACCATTATCTTGGGTGATTTTAATATCGACTGGCTAACTTGTAACACTCTCATGCCCCTGTAAATCATATTAACCTTCATGGTTTTACACAAACTTTCCAAACTCCTACCAGAATAGACAAAGTATCTAACAGGGAATCAGTCCTCGACTAAATACAACAAACTGACCAATCCACACCACTCATGCAGGTTACCTTCCTGATGACCTAAGTGACCATCTACTAACCCTTCTACTTAGACAGCATGTCCATTTCAACAAAGGAACTGTCTACCAACTAATAAGAAATAAAAAGAACTTTAACCCCAACAACTTCATTACTGACCTAAAATATTGTAACTGGACACCATTAAAACATCTTTACCTAGAAGAGGCCATCGATTGCTTTAACTCCACCTTTCTAAATATGCTAAATATACATTTCCCTCCCAGAAATATCACAATCAAAGCTAACACTGCACCTTGGTTAAGCAAAGATACAGGATTACTTCTTAAAGCTAGAGACAAAGTCTGGGACCTATAGAACAGGGTCAGGTCCTAGTCAACCAAACAAACATACCAGGAGCTTAGGAATAAAGCTAAAAATCTAGTAAAACTTGACAGGATTAGATTAACTACTACTACAATATACAAACAAAGACCAAAACAATCCTCAAAAGTTCTGGGCAGCAATTACAAAATTCTATTACCAGCTAAACATAATACTCCCTCCCTTACCTTAGAAAACATATTAGAGAGCATATCCACACAATTTAACAAATTATTTACTGAAACCATTCTAGCACTATCCAATCAACAAAGTAGTACTAACAACCACCTTTGCACAGCAGCCTGTAGAACACGTAACAGCTACAACTCATTTCACTTCCAGCCTGTATCTATTGATAAGATAAAAAAATACCTCAAAATACTTAAGCCTACAACACTAGCATCTGACAAATTACCTGCAGAATTCCTATTAATAGCCACAGATGCTGTAGCCTATCCAATAGCCATTCTAATTAACAGATCACGATCATAAGCCCTTTTCCCCAATATTTGGAAAATATCACATATAATCCCCCTCCACAAAGGAGGCAATTCTACAGACCTCACAAACTATCGTCCAATAGCCATCCTATCACCCATAGCCAAAATCCTTGAGAGATGCATACATAGCCAAATCATGGACTACTTGCATATTGACAAACTCCTGTCAATCACTCAGCATGGCTTTTGTCCCTTTCATAGTACCACCACCACTCTTAATGCCCTTCACCAATATAGTAAATGACCACAGAAATAATGGCAAATTTGTATCTGCTACCTTTCTTGACCTGTCAAAGGCCTTTGACATGGTAAGAAGACATAGTAAACTTATCAAAATACTTTCTGGCCTGGGTCTCAGTGAGTCCTCCATAAACTGGTTCCAAAGCTATTTAACAGGCCGCCAGCAAGCAATACTATGGCAACAAGAACTCTATCCTCTTCTACCAGTGACTCTTGGAGTACCACAAGGCTCTATTCTAGGACCATTACTCTTATCTCACTATACTAACAACCTATATACTGCCACTCCTCATGTATCAGTTATTCAGTATGCAGATGATTCGACTCTAATCTGTCCCGCTTCCTCATTACATGAATGCCAAACCCTAACGCAACTATCCTTCCACTCAGTTGAAACATGGCTTGCCAATATCCAACTTATACTAAATCCTAACAAAACAAAACTCCTACTGTTCAAACCTACTAGATCTTCCTCCAAAGACCCCACCATTAACATCTTGTCCAGGAACAAAACTATTATCTCTCGCATAGCACACACTAAACTACTTGGAGTCGAAATTGACAACAATTTGAGATTTGATATGCACATTGCCCATACCATTAAGAAAGTACATAAAAAACTAGGAACCCTGTATAGAAATAGACAGCATCTTACCAAGCACACAGAGACAACCATAGCACACACTCATCTCATCTCCACACTTTTATGCCTCCCGTATTCTTACTAATCTCAAAAAGACTGAGCTAACCAAGCTAGAGTCCTGCTACAACAAAATCGCTAGACTTGCCTCAGAATCCACATATAAAACCCATCGCTGCATAGCATTAAAGCAACTCAAATGGCTAGAATTTCCACAACACTTACATTACAACCAACTTTCTCTAGCTCATAAAATTCTCCATCTCTAGGAGAAAAACGCTTCATTGCAAAACCTACTTCAACCCTACTCTAACAGATCTCTCCTCTCTAGCAATAAATTCCTTCTTAAAGTAACAAAGTAACACAGTGGGGCAATCACTTTACTCAGATTACTTGTCCATACTATGGAACTCACTACCTACCCACATATCCTCCATTTCTTATTTAACACAGTTTAAAAAAATCACTAAAGACTCACTGCTATGCTACTTTGCTATGTTCTTGTTCTACACCAGGCTAGTCCCCATGTTTAGCTTCCCTGCCCAATACTCCGAATAGTTGCCTTTTACATTCTGTTTTTGTTACTTAAATATTCCATGTTTTATTGTATATATGACTACTTAGTCATCTGTATGTACATAGACTTTTAAGTATGCATATTCTAAAATATGATGTATATTTTAGTAACCAGCATAATTATCATTAATTTTTTGCAGATTGTATAACTCTGTTGTTTTTTTGTTAATTGATTATGTGTGGAGCTTTTCTCCCTGGGCCTCCACTGAAAACAGACATTTGTCCAGTGGACTTTCCCAGTCAACAAAAATAAAATAAATAAAATAAAAAATAAATAAATAGTGCGGGCATGTGGAGCCCATGGTAAGTGAACAAACGCCACTCCCTTACACCACTTATTGAACAAACTAGCTGTTGAAAGGCATGACACACTGACATTACAGAACTGCGTTATTGAATTAAAACCGAGTACACATTTCTGCTAGAAATGTGCGGGGCACTGTGAAACGAAACTGTGTACTCCAAACCTCACTCCCTTACATTACTTACTGAACAAACTCACAGTAGTCAGCAGTTCACTTACCTTAAGCAGCAATTCATTCACCAGAAATTGTCAACAATGAGGCATTGGAGAACCATTTCTTTACTGATATGTATTTAATATCTCTTGTACTACATAATACAGCCAAACCCATTTCCAAAGATGTGAGAAATTAAAAAAAGCACCCACACACCCGCAACCAATACGACCAGATGAATAGCGTATTACAGTACATGTACATCATTAATACAATCAAGGCCACTCATTTTCCTTGTCTGACTTTCCTTTAAAAGATTCCTATGCCTAAGGCAACATGTAATGTCTCACAGGTTACATTACAGAGGTGCAGCACACTGATGAGCCATACTTAATTAAGGTGCAATAGAGAAATGCATCTGTTCTCACATTTTAATAATCAGTAGATGCAACGAAAAAATTATTAAAGTACATGAACTCCTGCATATTACTGCTGAATTAGGGTCTGTTGCAGTGGGTGTGCAGAGGGAAAAGAAAACATTGTAGGACTGGCAGCTACTTGGGTAATTATTCTGCATTTCACACAGTTCTCAAATAACAGCAAACCACACCGAATTTTAAGTGCACTCATTCATAATTCCCTTTTAGAAGAGCGAAATTTCATGTGTACGGATGTATTTGATGATATGTAGTTATGGGGATTTATGTATTTGAATTAAAATGCATTTAATTGGCTGGCCGAAAGCCAGTGTATTACTTTTCTTAATTTACGTTTTACTGATTGTCTGCTTACAGAGAATACAATAGTGTACTTCCACCTAAAATACAAAAATCACGAAGCAATGTATGCATGATGTCACTAGCAAATCTGCATGCCGTGCTAATCCTGCCACATTTGCATATTGCATCACCGGCTTCTGGCTTGTTGATCATGCAGGCCACGTCCATTCCTGAGCTAAATGGCCTATGGGTTAATACACATCAACAAAACCTGCATTTCAATAAATTATGTCACAAAATAGTTGCCAAATACACTAAACTTGGCAATAAGTTAAAGGTGGAATGATGTCCTCAGAGTACTGCCATGGAATAATTTCCTGGCAAACATGCAGCTGTTGAACATTCAAGCATTAGGACACAAGGCATGGGCTTGCTTAGAAGTAGGACAGCAATTTGACCCAAACTGCAGGTGTGCAGAAATGTTTACTTCCACTGGTCTTAGCATAGTGTGCATTACAGTATGCATTCTGCCTAAATGAGGGAGTTATACACTTCCAAAATGTCCCTGACCTCAGATGATGTTTGGTTACCTACCCAGCTCCTGCTTTCCCTGATCACTAGCGTGAGGATGCTAGAAGGTGAGAAAGAAAGAAGAGGGAAAATATGATGCAAAAAGCTTAATAGTTGGGAAGAAACGGGAGCAAAAATCTATGCAGTGGTTTCATATTTCCCTATATAAATGGTGAACCCAGTCATCTACCCAGCCAGACCAGTTTGGCTTGTGTCTTTTTATTTCTTTAACATCTCCTCTTATTTGGCCTACCTGCTCTTTATGCTCAGAGTTGTGAATCCTTTGATGCTGGGTTTTAATTTGCTAACATGATTTGTGTATTTCTGTCATGTGAGGAACCCTTAGGCTGGTGGAATCTTTTCTTCCTAATCTAGGCTTTATGGTATTCCAGATCAAGTAATAAGTTCACTCTATTTCTCTTTTTTCTGTACTCACACACACACACACACACACATACACACACACACACACACACATATACACACGCTAGGTCCATTTTCTTGAGAGCAGTTTTTTTCATGTAGGGCAACTTTTCAAAATATGCTTCCTTCAGAATGGTACAACCTTGGCCTTGTGCCCCCATTTTTAATGCATCCTTCCTTAAATGTAGTAATTCCAGGAACTTTCTATGATGGGTACAGGTTTAACAAGTTTTCCTAAATAAACCACTACTAGATACAAAAATTAATAAAAGTGACCAAACTCCAGTGACTCAGAAAATCTGTAGAAAATTTGTAAAAACACCTCTAGGTCTTTCGGCAAAATTGCCTTCAAAGGAGTTTAAACCTCATACAATTAAAAACATTTTATATACCTTCCTTAAACACTTAATCACACCAATTAAACTATTACATTTAAATATCAAATTAAATCAAAACCTTCCAATTACAATCCACATTTATACCAGCAGGGGGCAGGGTACCATATTTAAGAATAAATAAAGTTTCTTTATACAGACGTTTTTTCTTAACCTTCGTATATTCATCTTGTTGAATAACCTTCTCTAAAATTGTACCCTGAAGTCCCCCTGGATCCTCATTATGGTACTGTTCAAAGTGCATTGCAAGAGGGCTTTCAAGTTTCCCATTTTTATATCCCTTACATGTTCTTGTAGTCTTAATTTGAAAGCCCTCTTGCATTCCCCAATATAAAACATAATACAAGGGCACTTCAGTGCATACACAATGCATTTTGTTTCATAACAAAAATCTGTCATTCACTCTTAAGTTTCACTCAATTAATTTTATCAAAAACCCTAAGAACCTACAACTAATACACTTGCCACAAGCAAATGTTCCCATTTGTAAAGGTTCTCTAATTATTTTATTAGTAGGAATTATAACTCTACTATGTACAATCATATATTTTATGCTGCTTCCTCTATGGAAGGAGAACATAGCAGTCCTACACAAATCATTAACAATTTATTTGAACTTAAATAGAAAGCCCCAATAATGCTTTATAATTTTTGTAACCTGCTCACTTAACAAGTCATATGTGGTAACTACATATATTTTTTGATTATTACCAGGTCCATTTCTATTTATTTCTTTATGTTTATAATTATTGGTATACTTAAGTAACCCAACATTATTTGATCTTATTCTCGCTAGAGGTCATTACTAAATTCCTGTTATAACCCCTCCTAATAAACATCATAGCATTTTTCTGTTATTCCTTCTCTTCTTCATTGCTATCTCTACAAAACCTTTTGACTCATACTAATTCTCCATACGGAAATCTTTAAGTAAATGGAGAGATGGCAACTATGGCCATCTTCAAACTTTCTATGTACCCTACTTTTAACCCCCCCATTCAATACCCCTTCTAAATGGACATCCAAAAACACCACTTCTTTACTGTATTGGAGTCTTATGCAAGTCCTGAATAAATCCTTCACCCTTTTCATATTCCCCTCTACAGACAAAGATTAAATCCTCTATATACCTATAGTGTTTTATAGCATGTTCCTTCATAAAACTGTGTCCATACAGATAGTCTACTTCAAATAGGCCCATCATTATACTAGCATACATGGATGCAAATGGTGCCCCCAGGTGAGTTCCTTGTAGTTGGTGATACAATTCTCCATTGAATTCAAAATAATTATGTTTTAAGGTAAAGTCAGTCAGTTCTATTATATAATGAACTACTGGTTTATCCCCTAAGGAAAATTCTAAAGCCTTAATTCAAAACTTATGTTGTATGCTGGTGTAACATCTACCCCACCAACCAGTGCATATCATCCATCCATTCTAAATCTGACACTTTATTCAAAACAATCAAAAATGTCTTTCACATACGAAGACTGTTTTTTAACTATAGGTAATAGATAACTATGTAAAAATATACTAATCTTATGTAAAAAAATAATTGCATGCTGACACTATTGGTTGTCCCAGGGGATCATATATATTTTTATGTATTTTGGGAGGGCAATAAAAAATGGTCATCTCACATCCATCAATATTAAACTTCCTGTCAATGTCCTCTTGTGAAAAATAACTCAGTCTGAAGTCCCTACCCAACAATTCCTGATATTTTAACAGTGCTTCCTTATATTTCTCTATATTACTTCATTCATACACATCACCATTTCTTGGATGGTCATAACAAATTTTTAAATATTGCTGAAAATGTAGCACCACTATTTTATTCACTTTGTTCGCAGGGTAAAAAATTAATTCCTCATTATTAATCAAATCTTGAAGTGCCCTCCATTCTGATTTTGTTAAATTATATTCTATTCTATTTTTATTTTTCATTAAAGTCACTGAACACTGATTCCGCAGCAGAATTAATCATAGATGAAAATTGCTGAACCCCATATCACACTTCTAGTGTCCAACAAACAATACGCATTAATTGCAACATCTCCTTCCATTTCAGAAGCAAATAAATAAAATCGTTCCTCCATTTCATCTTCCTCATTTACAAGTAAACTTTCCATAATATTTTATTGTTATTTCTTTTAAAAAATTAAAAAGATATAACTTCCTAATTAAACAAAAAACATCTTTTTTAAATGTGCACTCTTAGTATTACTGTTAGAATAAATTAAGAACTGCCATTTGACTGTCATTTAACACAAAACCTGATAAATTCACAACATATCCTTCAATAATTGAATATTGCAAGCAACAGCTATTAGAAACAACATTTGCATTATTAGCAATCGTATTTAAAGTCATTAAAGCAGTTCCATTTAGTTCTTTTGTGCCTTTGTGCTGCTGATACTGTCCTTCCCTGGAAAATGAATTACCAGGTTTGTTAAAGTTCCTCCCTTGTTTCTTTACATTATCCTCTGTTCTCTGTCCTTTCCAAAACGTTTCCTGCATATAATTGGGTTCCTGAGCTGGGTGTAAAGCTGGATATGCAGAATCATTGTTTTCCCAGTCAGTAGACCCTTCTGTACCATCAGAACACACTTGCGAATTGCCATGTTGAATTAAATTCTCTTCCTGTTCTTTGAACCGGATGCCTGCTTGTCGCCTCTTCCTATTGGTTCTCCATAAATAGGCAGAACCATTATTATAGTTCTTCAGATCTCTTTGCAATTTGTTTTTCTTTTTCTCCAAATGTTGTTTCTACAAGTTCAAAAGTTTAACATTTATATCCGTTAAACATTGCTGTAGTCATGGGGCATTCAAAGCATTTGAAAGGGACTCACAAGCACCCGAAATCTCCTCCTTAAGCTTATGTTGTTTTAATTTGTCCCATTCTATCAAAATAGAAATCTTAATCACGTTACTAAAAATTGATCCAGTCCATTGAGCAGCAGTCCATTTTCTTCTTAACCTAGGCTTTATGGTATTCCAGATCAAATAAGCTCACTGTGCCTCTCTTTTTCTGTAGTGTGTGCAAACACAATTGCACACACACACACACACACACACACACACACACACACACACACACACACACACACACACACGGGGCTAGGTCCATTTTCTCTAGAGCAGTTTTTTTCATGTAGGGCAACTTTCCAAAATTGCTGTTTTAAATTGCTTCCTTCAAAATGGTACAACCTTTTTATCTTTTTTTGAGTGGGCCTTGTGCCCCCCATTTTCCTTGCCTCCATCCTTACATGTAGTAATTCTAGGATCTTACTCTTGCAACCTCATGCAATACAAACAACTTCGCAATCAGGCCAAAAGCTTAGTTGTCAAAAACAAAAAAGAATACTTCCAAGCTATCCAACACCAGCATAGACAAAACCCCAAGAAATTCTGGGGAGCATTCAACCCTCTACTCCACCCAGGAACTAACAATAATCCATGCCCAAATCCAGAAAAAACACCCTCTGAGCTACCCTCACTCTTTAATAGATACTTTATTGACACCATCTCTAAACTTACTACCACCTTCCCAACCATTAACACAGACCTACAACTAACACCATCAGTACATACCCCTTCAAATCCTCTACCTATTTTCTCACCATCACCCATTCCCACATCGACCATCCAAAAACTTCTTCATAAACTAAAACAATGTACCAACGCCCCAAATAACTTACCTGCAGAATACTTACAACTATCTGCCTCCTGCATTGCATATTCTATCAGCATCCTCCTCAACAGGTCCATTCAAAAATCATGCATACCTGATATCTGGAAAAAAGCAATTGTCCTCCCTCTTTATAAAGGTGGCAACAACTCTGACATCTCAAACTTTTGTCGTATCATCATCATCATTCTTTCCCCCATTTCCAAAATACTGGAAAAGTGCATTCTTACTCAGCTCCTAAGTTATCTGGTAAAACATCATATCCTTTCCCCCACTCCACATGGCTTTAGGCCCGGACATAGCACCAACACTGCCCTTATTTCCTTCTTGGACACAGTAAATAGAGCTTGAGATGCTGGTTCCTTAGTCTCTGCACTCTTTCATGATTTATTTTATTTTACTGTTTTATCTGTATTATAGCTAACAGAGGTCAGCCCAGGTCTATATTGGAACATCGAATGTTTAACAGTTCAGATCACTAAAGGTCGACCCTTAGTGATCGAACTTTTAAAACATCGAATGAAACAAAAAAAATTAAAACCAAAAAAAAAAACTAAATGGTGTAGGCAGGGGGCAAGCCCCCCTGCACCCCCCACACCCCCCGTGACTTAAATATACCAACTCCAAGGCCGCACTACATTGAAGTAAATGGAAATCTCCCCTTAAGGAGATTTCTGTTTACTTCTTCGACGTCCTGCAGTTTCGCTATTCTCCTACCGACAATGTCAGATTCGAAATTGTCGGCTTTTGAGAATTCAGTATAGACCTTTCAGCCCATATGCAGGTTTATGTTTGCCTGCCATGCAGTTTTGTGGGCACAATCTGGCTCTTTTTACTCTCTGTGCCTTTGTATGGCACTACTATAGCATTAGTTTATATGGTGAAACTTGGTTTTGTCTGCCCTACTGAAATACCAACATTTAAAAACTGAAAGATTAACCAACTCGTGGAAGGGCTTATTCATGTGTCCTGTTGGTGCAGGTTATGATTTCTGTACTTAAGGGCAGGTGCAGGTTATGATTTCTATACTTAACAGTATTAAAGAACCTGCGCAGGCAGAATGAGTTTATTCAGTAGGTTGGCTATATCTTTATAGGTAACATGGTTCACAATCAGCATAGTGCATAGCTGCATTTTGCTTTTGAGATTACAAACATAACTAAAAAGGCCTTGTGATTGTTTTTGGCTCAAGTAGGCCATTTTAGCCTCAGACTTGACTTTGGTGCATTTTATTAAGCTCTTGAATAGTCTGTTTCAGTGACAAAAGCTCCAGCATTCTGAGAATTATTCTTACATTTGGTCAAAATTCTTCTCCTTTTATTGTGAAGCTTGTTGATAGTATGGTTCTGCTATGTGGGCTTGTTGCTGGGGTTTGCCTTGCACTTGTTCCTGTGGGGTACAGCTGCATCTCTGCAGCTGTTTACATGCTAATGCAGTATGATGATGTACATTTCTGCATATTTTGTGGAGTTTACTGTGTTTGGTGGGAATTTGAAGCTTGCCAATGTATCACTTAAGAGTAGGTAGTTTGTCTTAGAGAAATTTCTAAAGATACCTTAGGTGGAAGGGATCTCTGGTTTCATTTTTATTTAGAAAAATATGGCTTTATGGTCAGGCCTAACAACTGACAGTGATACACAAGGGAAGGTGCAAGATACCCCATAATAGTAAGGACAAGATCCAAAATGATGTTCCCTAAGTGGTATTCTGATTAATTGTTTCAAGGTTTTTGTATTGACAAAGACCAGGAATCTCTGTGCTTATCCACTAGTGGTGGGAGGATTCCCAGTTTGCAGTTGAGTAGTTTAGTTCACCTAGGAAAATGGCACTGGGTTTAATACTGAATGATTCTAGTTCCTGTAGGTAGGTGTTGTGGGTATCTTGGGTCATAGAGGGAGTTGTATGGCTAGCTAATATATGCTATGGGACCTTTCTGATGGTTATTTGGACAAGAAGAAGCTCCAGTGCATCATGGTGCTTTACCATCCTTGATGTGAGTCTCTTCTGGTTGAACACTGAGACACCTTCCCCTTTTCTACCCCTCTTGTGCAGTAGCTGGTCTAATCGTGTGGATGGCATTGTAGACCTGCACAGCTGGAGTGCTCTTCAGTACTGTAAACCATATATCAGTCACCACACAGATGTCGATATTCTCCAGGGTGAGAAGGGCTTGTAGTAAGTGGTGTATCTTGTTTACACTCCTAGGGTTGGTACCTTATTATTTTCTTTTGTTTGTTTAGTTGTGTTGGAATGTTTATCAGGTTGGCATTCCCTAAAAAAGGCACTATGGAGGTGGACAATGTAGGCCATCCTTGGTGAAACTGTGAGGTCTTTAGAGCATATTCTCCCTGGTTGACAAATATATATTCTATAGATATGTCTTTGACTCATGTCTTCCCAAATATGTCTTTGACTCATGTCTTCCCAAATGTATTTCTCTTCCACATGTCATCATCTCTAAGGTTTTCACAGTTTGTCCTACTAATAGCTCTCAACTTCTTTGCTCAGGAATCCAGGGCAAAGCCAAACATAATGATGGAACAAAGACTTTTGCATCAACTTGCATTTTCTGTACAATAAATATGAATCCCTAATGGCTAACATTATTGATTGACTCCAGTCTCAGCAATTAACCCAAAAATCAAAAATTGTATGATGGGCATGTCAAAAATATGAGGCAAAATCAGGGGCAACTGAAAGCTGTGATCCTACTCATCTTGGTTTCTGTACCTTGAAGAATGCAGGTGTTTGCTTGACTTCTGTTATTATGCCAGTCTATACTTTTTGCAGTTTTCCTGCTTTGTTGCTGCACTATCAGATATCCTGTTCTGCTTGTTTAACCTATAGCTTTCCTGTATTTTATCCTATGTACACTTCCGGCTCAATTCTCGACCATTTTATCATACGACCTAGCTCTTTTTTTGTCCCCCTGACTTTGCAGTGAGTATGAGTAATGTTGGAGAATGGTTGGATTTATGTTGTGGGCCTACTACTTTGTATGACCCTATCCTCTTTCTCACAAAAATCCTCTTGAGTCCTGAGGAAAAATATCTTTAATAATCTCTTGTTTTTATGTTTCTTAATCCTTTTATGACCTCTGTCTGTGGTCCACATTCTTACAGGTCCTTGCTTTCCCTTCCCTGGGATAGCTCTTTGCCTATTCATTATTGTTTTACTAATCAGCATATATGTGATTGTTGATTGTGGTTTGCATCCTGATATAAGATTTACAAAACCTGAAATAGCATTCCAGAATCAGTCAGACTTATAACTCACTATTACTCTGTCAAATCTCGCCTGAAAGAACATTTGTCCAGTACCTGGATCTGCCCTTGCTCCTTGCCATCATAGTGTTTATTACTATTCTCAAATCTCAGAACTTCTATGGACCCAACCTGCTACTCCTCCAGTCTTTCGTCTCTGTATTACATGGCCTACTATCTTACAGCTAATTTCCAACTGTTTCTTTTACACTCCACTTGCATCTCAGACTTTCCCCTCCTTAAGAAACCATGACTGTATCTACTGTAAAAGTGCTCGAGGCAAAAAAGTTTGTGGATAGTGTGTTCTAACTCTACTGTAAAAGTGCTTGATACTAGAAGCTTGCATATATTGTGTTCTAACCTTACTGTTTAATTTTTTATAATATCCACAAATTGTACTTCTTTGTGTGGTGACTGTCTTTGTAATCAGTGTAATGCTGTAATATTGTAATTATGTTTCTGGAGATTTTCTCCCCAAGCCTCTGCTGAAAATGGGTTCATACCCAGTTGGACTTTTCCGGTAAACAAATGTTAAATAAATACTTTGAACTAAGCACCTGAATAAAGGTTTGGGATACTGATACTAAGCTGTCCATGTAGTTTTGTTCCTTCCTGTTCCTTTGCATAATACTGACCTCTTCCATTACTGTTCTTATCACTGTGTTATTATTTATGTGGTGGTGAGTTTTAAACTGTATTCTAACACAGGCTGTTCTTAAGTTTTATTGTCAGTGTCTGCATTGGTTCTGTGGTATTAAAGTAAGCCTTCAGGTTATAATACATTTCCGCATATTCATACTGCAGTTTTGGGGGGGGGATTATGTTTGCTACCTCTTTATGTATATGCTTTGTGTATATGTCACTTGATGAGTTCTTTTGGCAATAGTCATGGCTGAATAATGTGCAATTTGGATCAGCCCACCTTCCATGTTAACAAGCAAAAATAAGCAAAGATGTTTTAGTTCCATGTTCTCAGTAGTGTTTCTCAGTATTTGTCATTATGTAATACTTTAGTACACCTTTCAGTAAAAACGGCAAGGAAAACCCAGTCAAGCTAGAGTTTTCACTGTGTAATACCTTAAACCTCCTCTAATGCAGACCCATGAGATATATGCAAATGACCCCCTTAAGGACATCAAGTGTTTCAGCTACATGGCTTCTGAATGCTCACGACTTTTTACTTTTTAAGTCTTTATGGCTGCATTCAGGCCATTAAAGCCCAACTCCTCTGGACATGCATGTTTTATCCTCATCAGCACAGCATAAGTGGATAGTTTGGCTATATGTCAGAAACACAGCATGTTAAAACCCAACTGATGCCAATATACATCAAAGTGCCTGCAAAATATCACAACTAACATACAAACCAAAGGGTAAAAAAGTCACACAGACAAACCAATGCATCTTTGGGAGAATGTCAGCTGCCTAAGTAGTAAGTTGTGTAAGATGCTACTTTTCTTTCTTAGGCATATGGTTTTCCTCACTTTTTTCCTTCATTTACTGTGCTTTTTTGTTAGGTAGAGTAGACTGTAAGTACATTTCAATTCCCATTCCCACAATGGCTATAGGCTATAGTACGGACTATAAATAGAAATGATTAAAGGTGGAAAATAGATGGTGAGCATTCAGAGTGACTATAAATACGTGAGTGTGGCACATTGCATGCTTTTTAATAAGCTGAGCTGGCAAAGGTACCATTTACCTACCCTAATTTTAGCACTTTGAGTGGTTTTGAGCTGGTTTTACAGAGATTTATGAGAGTTTTAGATGGAATGAGGCAGCACACAGGGGAATGCTTGCTAGTTCTTTGCTAATGTTCAAGCGGAATAAAAACTGGGTCATCTGCTCCAAAATTAGATGACTTTGCTTATCTAATGGTGAGATACTATACCATGTGCTGCAGCATACATTCTTGTAAACATTACCAGTCACACTCATGCCATAAAGGCATCCCACAATAACCTGACAAATTACCATTGTGGTCTCTATCACTGTTGTATTAATTTATTTTTACTGTACCGAGCAGGCAAGTGAACTGAATTCAATCGAACCTTTTCAGTTACAACCTTGTTATAGGTAAGCAGTTATATTTAAAGATTTACAGTGACAGAACATTATGTAACTACAAAATAATACCACACTTGTCATCAAAATACTGAAGTTATTTTTGTTAGACATTGGGCATGTACCTCAGCAGAGGTTAAGAAAAAGTGTCACTTATGTATTATCTTCAGTAGATCACTTTAACTCCTTTATGGTATTCCACCGTGCAAGTACCTTTGCATTTTGTTTTTCATGTGCTTCCTTAATGTGGAAGTGACTTTCTTTGAAGAGGGCTCACATCTAGCACTGACTGAAAATGGGTTCCAGGATTATTTACTTGTTATCCATGTAAATTACCTGGTCCTAGGATCCTTTTCAGCTAATTTCCCCAGTGACCTAACCAAAATACCCACAGTCATTATAAATATCACCTTGGTCTCCCTTGTAAACAGGCCGTAGAAATGGTGTGATTAGTTCAATCAAGAAGAAGTAAATAAAGCCAGAAAGCACATACTTAGGCCAATGAGAAATACTAGTTCTGCACTAAGTAAGAACTGTTAGTATTAATTTATAGCAAAGATAAAAAAAAAAAAACACAAAGTACAAATACACGTTTTCAGGGAGAAGCCCACCCTGCAGCCCCCATGTGGGGGTAGTATCCCTCCAGCCATGTTTCTTCTGTATACTAACTTCAGGTTTACACAACCACAGAAAAAGGCTAACAGTCAGGAATGTATAGAACTAGTTACTCCCTCTTTTTGTCTGTAGCCCTAGAAAAGATGCTGCCTAGGACACTTCAACCTTCCTGTCATTATGATGTAGAGTCCCACTTGGCAGGGTGGTAACTTGGTGAATACAACAACTCTATAACAGGGCAGGGTGGTAACTTGATGAATACAACAACTCTATAACAGGGCAGGCAGCAGGGTGGACCATTGAGTAGCACTGTTGCTTCATAGCAAAAGGTTCACAGTCTTGATTTTTTTCAGCTGGGGTGCCTTCTTTGTGGAGTTTGCATGCCCTCTCTGTGTTCATGTGGATTTTCTTTGGGTAGTCTGATCTACACCCACATCCCAAAAACATTTGCTAACAGATTGCCAACTCTAAATTGTCCATATGTGTGTGTGTGTGTGTGTGTGTGTGTGTGTGTGTGTGTGTGTGTGTGTATACACAGGCATGATATGGAAGGAAATCTTGGCAATCTCCTTTTATTCCCGGCTTGCGTATTTCTTGTGTGGATGGCAATGACTCTTCATGTGGTCATTGTAGGAGCTGGGTGTAACCTGACAATATTGGCCGGATAACAAAGGGTTAATAAAATGGCAGAAATGGGACTCGGACATGATCACCTTAATCATTGTAGTAGGTATAAACCACAAGCAATGCCTCATGCCACAGCCAGATGATAATATCCAAGCTGGGCTTTCAGGAGATTATTTCAGGCCCACTGTTTCATACAGACACCCACAGTCCTTCTAAACAGTTAAAACATCAAGACAAAAAACAAAAACAAATCATGTTAATAGGGCATTATGAAAATAGTCAGATTCTCTGGTTCGATTCTTGGTGGGGGTGCCTTCTTTGCGGAGTCTGCATGTCCACTCTGCATTCATGTGGGTTTCCTCCAGGTGCTCCAGTTTCCTCCCATGGTACAAAGACATGCATCTGCAGCATTTCTCCCCAGGCCTCTGCTGAAAATTGGCTTTGTTCCAAGTTGGACTTTCCCCGGTAAACAAATGTTAAATAAGTAAAGTGCATTGACATTTTGCCTTATTCACAGATTCTTTCCTCTTCTAACCACAGATTCTTGCACTGTTTGTAGATTTTGTATGGTGTGATCTAGCAGTAAAACTGAATGCGTGTGTGTGTGTGTGTGTGTGTGTGTGTGTGTGTGTGTGTGTGTGTGTGTGTGTGTGTGTGCGCGCTTCTCGTTCATTCTGCTTTGATACCCTGTTAGTATCAGTTGTTTTGTGATTTATTTTACTTTAATCTTTCTCCGTTCTTAGTGAGGCCTCTCACCCTTCTGAGTACAAGAATACATCTGAGACATGAATGCGGACGACTAAGATGGTAACTACTTTTCCAGATGCCTAGGACTGGGCTTACATCTGCGGAATTGTAATTGTTTCTGTGGTTTCATATCGTTGAGCCGCTCTACATACAGAATTTGTAGTATTATTCTTTTGCAACATTTGGAGGAAATATTAGAAAATGTTTTATAACCTAAAATCTTATGATACTTGTCTCTTTTCATGTTTTTTCATAGGAAACACCTGCTGAAAATGGATTAATTGTAAATAAAAGAATGTCAGGTGGAAACTACTTTTATTTATTTTATGTTTGTTAGCTGGAAGTTGTTCTGGTTCTGGGATTCTTTTCTATCACATGGCACCAAGGCAGGTCCAAGTGTAAAGATGATACAAAATGCACAAGATTATAGTGTATGTATATGCTGTAGGGGGACAAAATACTAGAAATGGATTCATTTGAATTACAAATTGCTGTTTGTTATTCTACTATGCTCTACACTGTTAGGCACCAGCATATGAGACGTCAAATCCCAAGATGCTATAGAGCCATATCACTGAACACAAATGTCCAAAATGCTGCAAGGACGAAAACAGGCAAGCCCTCCTGGACCCATCATGTGGGTCCCCCCACATCACCAAACTTATATATATGCCAACTCCATAGCTGCATAAACGTGAAGAAGGGAGAAATCTCCAAAACCAAAGGAATCACTACTGACACATGCATAGAAACTACATCCACATCTGGCAATTTGATTCCTGCAGTGTGTAGTTATAATTTATTATTAATATTGGCATGACAATCTTAACTGAACAAGACTAATCTTTGCATTACATATTTAGGGCTTGAAGTTTGTACTTCTTGAAATGATTTATACCTCTGGATGTACAAACTTGTTGAATCCATTATTATTTAAAGATATAGGCATATTACATAACAGATAAGTTATGTAGCTTGTCACTGATTAGTAAATAATAACCCTTAAATGGTCACATGTGCAGGTTATTTCAGCAAATTTTAATCCACCTACCAAAATTTACCAGTGCCTTTCAGAATAAATTTGTTCTGGAATGTGTGAACCATTTTGTCTTCCTTTCTTGAGAATTAAGCTCATCAAACCCACACACACACATTTCTTGTGAATTCATTTTATGATTCAGGCTAGCAGTGTAAATTAAACAAGTGTTATCCTTTATACTCTCTTTAGAGAAGGAGCAGCTTTTTTAAAAACCAGAGGAGTGAAAGCAATGCTTGCTGCTTAGGTCCTGAGGAATTTATGTCCACGTGTTATTTGTCATACTTCCCATATATATATATGTATTTCCTACATAGTTGCTTTCAGTAGCCATCAAATCATTCAATGTGTCATTGTTTGCAAGACTGCAGGGCTTGAGGAAAAGCAGAGTGTAACTCGAACCAAGCAGCTGCCCCGTGTGGTAGTGCTCCTGCATTTTCAGACCATTCCTTCTTCAGAATTCCCAGAATTCTCTGAGGTCATTGGCTGTAGAAAAATACAGCAAAGGAAAAAGAACAACAGCCTGGTAGACCTGATACTGATGAAGACACATTACGTGAAGGGAAGGGCTTTGCCAGGAAATGGTGACCTTGTGGCTGATGCCAGCTGGTGTGCGAAAAAAACACACCAGGATTTGGATATGGGATTAAAGGAAGATGGACTAAGGAATATGGGATAAAGGGAAGATGGACTAAAGAATATGGGATTAAAGGAAGATGGACAAAAGAATATGGGATTAAAGGAAGATGAACTAAAGAAAAGAAAATTGGACAGAATGCAGTAGATGACTAGAGATTAACAAAGGAGGGGATAAGCTATAGGTTAGGATGAGAAACTGCACACTGATGATGACAGAAGCAGCTTTAATGAAAAGCACATGGAGAAAAAGGAGAATTTGATGGATGTGGGTGAAGAAGGAGCAAAAGGAGGCAACTGAGAAAGAAGAGAGAATTTAGAGTGAATTAGGACAAACAGGAGAAACAGTAACTGGAGAAAGTCATAAGAGGAATCTAACAGTAGGAATTAAGCAATGGAACATGGAATTATGTGGTACTGACCAATGAGAAGAGAGACTTTAGATATGCAAGAACTCAGTTTGTACTCCTTAATGAATGACCTGCCTCTCTTCTCTCTTTGTGAATGAATAAGGAGGAAAAATCCCAGACTGAGAAAAAGCAGACAGGTGGAGGGGGAAATGGATAGATGTAAATCACTGATGGTAGAAAGGTGGAACAAGAACAAGCTAGGATGACTGACTTATATCTTACTGTATCTAAGATAACCTCCATCTACAGTGGATACAAAAGTGTATACACCCTTGATAAAATGACAGGTTTTTGTGATATAAAAAATGAGACCACAATAAATCACTTCAAACCTTTTCCCACTTTTACTGTGACCTACAACTGTACAATTCAATTGAAAAAACAAACAAATATGTTAGGGGAAAAATATATAAAAAAATAAAAAAATGTACAATAAGCTGGTTGCATAAGTGGGCACACCCTTAAAGTAATACTTTATTGAAATACCTTTGATTCACCTGGCATTTTAACAAGGGTGTGTACACTTTTTGTATGTCCGCTGTATATCTCATTATCTGTATTTCTTTGCACGAGTTTAATATACCTCAGATGTATTATGCTGTATTTCTTAAGCCTATGAAAACAATTGTATAGCTTTGTATGTCCGTTATTGTCATGGGAGTTTTTCTCCCCGGGCCTCCACTGAAAACAGGCACTTCTTGGCCCAGTGGACTTCTCTGGTTATCAAACTAAATAAAAACAACAATTAAAAAAGACAAAAGCAGCAAATTGAATACCTCTAGAAGTCTAATGAATGAGAACTAGTGCTTGCAAAACCATTGATAATGAAATTCACAAGCTGCCCACTCAGCTGGGAGATTCTGGAAGACTGAAAGGGGGCTATTACAGTGCCACTTGATAAAGGTAGCAAGACTAGCCCAGAAAACTACAGGCCAGTGAGTCTGGCCTTACTAGCTCGGAAAGTATGAAAAATTATTGCTGGAAAGGCTGACAGTGTACCTGGAAGAACACAATCTAGAGGAAACAAATCAGTATAAATATGTAACCAGAATATGTTGTACTTGTCAGATTATTGAGATCCAATTCCATAGTTGGGTTACTTGTGAATTGGATAAGGGCAATCTGGTCAATCTAACCTGAGAGCTGATTGCCTGAAATCCACTTTAGTTATCACAATTGCTCACATGACAAATATATGGAACTTAATAAATGAGATTGAACATAGTGCTTTTTTGGCAGGGGGTCACCCCCTGCACTTCCATAGCCCCAAGCATGTATATGCCAACTTCATGGTTGCACAAAAGTGAGAAAAAGGAGAAACTCCCCAAAACAGCACACAGCTGTCTTAAGCAACCAGAAAAAATTGAATAGTTATGATTAAGTAATTAATTTCCAATAAGACCAGCCTCGAGGGAATGCAGGACACCCAACCTACCTTCATTTCCACAAAGTGTTTAGTTCTTTGCAAAAAAAAAAAAAAAAAAATGCTACTAAATCAACTAAAGTGGATGTTGGTGGGTAAAAAGAAGTTGGTAAAATTAGTAAAAAAAAAATTCTTGAGTTTAAGACTCCGAGATGGTAGTCAGGAGGTCTTTAGTAGGGAAGTCCAAAGTAACTAGTGGTGTACTACAGTAGTCAGTCCTGGGAATAGATGATACCAAGTTCAGGGTGACAGCAGAAGAAATTGTAAAAATAGGCATATATGTGTTAACCGAGTTTCACAGCAGAAAAATGGAAAGAACTGCATCTGGTGTAAAACAAATCAGGAGTAGAGTACAGATTTGGGGAAAGTATAGCTGAAGCAGATTGAGCAAGACAGAGACGTAAGACTAGAACAGCCAAGATGAACCAATGCAATGGATTCATGCAAGGGGCATAGGTGGAAGAAAGGAAGCAGACAGAAAGAGGAGATGCAGACATATGGCAGACATGAAAGACCGCCTCCTTCTGTTAGATATATGTGTTTTGGATTGAAATGTATAGCTCTCCCAGCTGATAGGCGGTAACTGTGCTGCAAAAGTCTAAGCATTTACCTTCTGGAGAATGCCGCCCCACCCCACGGTCAACATTCTAGAGTGTTTGGCATTTCTCTGGGAAATTAGATTGCTAGGACTTCCTTACTTTAAGTCGACTCCTGGAAGCTTGACCAGCTGTTAATGAGTCAAATGTGGTCAAATGACCTTTTTATTGGCAATGAAACATAGCATCTGCATAACATTGAGAAAACTGAAATAAGGACCTTGCCTCCAAACCAGAATGCAAACAGATAAATAAATGTAGAAATGTATGCCACTGCCACATCACCAACTATATAAATAAGTAAATAAATGCATAGATATATGCACTAAGCAACAGCATAGAGTGCAAAGTCTGAGGAAAAATTATGTTCAAGGCCAGGAAGACAAAGTCCTGCCACTGTATTATCGAATGGCTCCATGGCTCATAATTGGAAAAGAAGAATACATATTTAAGGTAGACTGAGGTGATTAGAACCACTAACATTGCCTTGATAATCCAAATACTGTAATCACTAGACCAATGAGTGACCTGATTCCAAATATCATCCTTAAACTATGCTACTAGATGCTCTCTCGCTCCACCTTGTTGTACTGGAAGAGAAGGGCAAAGTAACTAGTGGCGTACTACAATCTTACTATTGTAAGATTTGTTGTTTACATTTCAGTTATTTGATGATGTTATGAAGATACTGTTTAATTGCTGATAAAAAAGACATTCAACCATATTTGTCTGATGATTTACCAGTCGAGCTTCCAGGAGTCAGATGAAAGTTAGGAAGTCGATTACCAGTTCATGCTGTTGTATATTTGGTAAAAGAAGTAAAAAAATTGCTTCCATTTCTTTTTGATTTGGCTTTTGTGTTCATGCATTAATTGCAAAATCATTGAAAAAGTTTTTCCATTGCTACTGATGTGATATAAGTTTGCAGTGGTGAACACTTACATTGACCTCATTGTTTAGAGCCAGACCTTTGAGGAAAGACTGTGCCAAAACCACCGTCACAAAGTGAGGGAAAACATTTAATGGGAAAACCTGTTGTCAGTAATGACTATCAGACATAGTCATGTGATTGTATTGGGTATTATCTCAAGGAGGAGTATTCCAAGGACTCATCTTCAAAACCAAAGGACTGTTCCTCCCATTGCACCATCCGTCAAATTCTGTGTTCATAGGAACAGCAGGGTAGAGTAAGCTCAAACAGCTGCATACTAACTCTCCTGTTTTGGTGGAAGTATGGGGATTCCTGGTGCAGGTTGCCCTGCTATTGCAAGAACCAAGGCTAGCCATCTTCAGTCAGTGTATAATAGGAAGGCCATATACAGTGGCCTGCTTGACGATTTGTAGAAGTGTATGGACATCTTAAATTCTGTCATGTACACAGTCTCAAGTTAGGGCTGCATCAAAAATATTACTGCCATAGCATAATCACACATACTATACTAGAGTATTACAGAAACTCACAGATGGGAAAAGCATATCATTTAATGCAGGTGGCCAACAGTAAAGACCTCAGGAAGGCTAGTTACATATCCAAGTTGTCGGAGTCTTTACTGAGCATCGTTGCAAATGATATGGATGTTACATAATATCAGCACGTTTAGAAGTTACAATGATTATCTGTTTTCAGTGATACACTGATCCAACCAGTGTCTTTTCCTTACATCCTTACTCTTCTTCCATGCCTGCAGATCGCGGTCTTTCACCTCCACTGTTTGATTCTCAGAGTTTTGATGCCATAAGGCAGTGTCAGTCCTGTAGATTTGCACTTTCACCATCTAAAGGAAATTTGGGTTACAAAGTACCAGTATGAAGGAAATGGTCAGTGACTGTTGAAGGACCAAGTTCCGGAGGAAAGCGCTCAAGTAAACCAATAAACAAAAAAGAGCACTCGACAGCCATTGCCACAGTATAAAAAATATATGTTTAATCCAAAACCACAGTAAAATCCAGCTGGGTATAAGTCACAATAAAATATTAACACTGACACACAACCAGTACGTTTTCGTTTACACACTTCATCAGATACAGCCATTTTGTTCAATTAATTAAGTAAATACTCAATTCAAACTAGCTGGACCAATAAAATGCTAAAAACAATTAAGTACACTTAATCAAAAATTAATTAAAAATTTAAGGATGAGGATTTAAAGGTACATTACATAAATAAGTAAGAAAATACCATAAATTATGCTTAAAATGCTCATTGAAACTTTTGTAGGTGTCACCGTAAATATATTATAAATAAAGTCCATGTAATAAAGCCTGTCTAAGTATGAACCATCACAATAAATACTTAAATATTTAAAAGTAAAAGATACAAAAAATGTTACAGTAAAATATAGGTAAAATGTAAGTACTATAACTTAGCAGCTCTCAATTTTAAAACCGAGGTGATGGAGACAGTCTCATTTAGACCTGGCCATTTACTGGCTTCTAAAACCAGCTGCCAGTATAATTCACGATATTCTAACACGGTTTCCCATGGTCTACCCCTTTTATCAATAGAAACCTCATCAATCACAAAAAATGTAAAAGATGCAGATACACAAACCTGAACATGTTTACATACGGCATTCTTGTTATTACTTTTCTTAACATTATAGAGATGCTCGTATATCCTTCTCTGTAAGCAGCTCTCTGTTTTACCCACATAAAATGCATCACACGTTTTGCACAAAACAATATACACAAGTCCCCTACTGTTACAATTGTTGTAGGATTTAGACTTAATAGTTCTACCCCTGCTGTTTATAAAAATTTCCGAAGTGTTAGATATGTAAGGACACTGCTGACATGCTCTACACTTATAGGTCCCAGTTTTTTTTGGCAACAGGTTCCCTGTATTTGTTCTCCAACAGGTCCTTAACATTTCTACCCTTCCTATAAACAAATTTCAGGGGTATATCAAACCTTAAATTCAAATCTGATAATTTAACAAAATTGTCTCACTCATTCTGAACCATATTCCTAATAGTACTAGAGTCACCATTATAATCTAACACAAAAATGTTCTCATAAACACCAGTCATATTTGTATTAGGAACTTGTCCCTTTTTCAACATGCCAGAATCCATGGATTTTAAGAATGGGTAAAAACCTATCAATTCTATAGATTACCTCATTCTGAATGTCACTAATCAATAGCCCTGGGTAACCTCTATCTAAAAACATTTGCCTCAACAAGTTACATTCATCCATGAAGTCACTGTCTAATGAGGTCATTTACTGCCCCTTTAATATTCCTCTCTTCTGATGGAATGGATGGGCACTATTAAAATGAAGAAAGGAATTACAATACGTTTCTTTCCTATGCACTTTGGAATCAAAACCTTCTTGTCCTTTCCAAATGTTAACATTATTTGATACCCCATCTTGAAGGTAAACCTCAGAAATTCTGCGCTTTTAGAAATATAATCAAAAAACTCGTGGAATTTCTCCTCACCGTCAGTCCAGAATATACAAATATCATCCAAAAGCTGCTTGTAAATGGCCCAACTATTTTAAAATTTTGATTCAAAAATAAATTTTTCTTCCCACCAGGCCATGACCAAATTACCATATGTAGGGGCACATATAGCCCCCATAGCCACACCTTTTATCTGTTTAAAAAATTCACCTTCGAAATAAAGATAATTATTGTTCAATACTATCTCCATTAAGGTCATCATAACATATATTTCTTTGTCGGTGAGTTTACTTTCTTTCCTTATCTTTTGTTCAAAAAATTCCAAGCCAGCCTTATGTGGGACTGAAGTAACAAGGGCGACTACATCAATGGTGATAAAAATAATATTGCTGTTGTCTGTTACTTGGATTACCTTACACTGGTCAAAAAGTCCCATGAGTCCTTTAAAACATTACTAGCACTCATGGATAATGCTTTTAATTTGAAATCTAAGTATTTTGCTATAGGTGCAGTGATCGATTGGCCAGCAGAAACAGTTGGCCTTAAAAGGGGGGTTCTCAATGTCCTTGTGGACCTTTGGGATCCCAAAAATGGACGGTACCCTAGGCTCTTTGTTAAACAAAAATTTAAAGGTTTTGAGGTCCAAACAACCCTCAAGTACCAAATCATTCAACATAACAAACATTTTTTTATATGCTATGTGCACTTCATTAACAGATACCTTAGTATATTTACTGTCATCTAACAATAAATCCTTCATCTTCCCCTTATACATAACAGTATCCATAATGACCGTACCACCCCCTTTATCCAGTTTCATCACCCTGATGTATTTATTAATTTTAAGAGACTCCAAAAGTACTTTCTCATCACCATTCAGGTTGGGTCTAACCTTGTTGGTGCTTGTTCTTTCCCTTAATTCTGTGTCCAAAACATGTTCAAAGTTGTTTAACTGCAGATGCAGTGGGGGGGGTTCCATACACTTTTCTTTTTCAATGTATCACTTATCGTGTTCTGCCCCTCTAATAAAAGCTCCAAGTTCTTTTTGCATAAAAACATCCTTACATCAATTAAAACTTTGCTAATATCACATTTCCTCTTCGGAACAAACTTAAAACCTTTAGAAAAAGGGTCCAAATAAACTGTTGTAATATCTAAACTACTATAATTAAAAATGGTGTGACTATTGTAAATTAGTTGTGGTCCTTTCCTCACAATAGTTGAACCTCCCAAAGTCTCTATCTGTCGTTTTGATTGTTCCATCCCCTCCAGTTGCCCTGATGGTAATTGGTGGAGCCCTTGTTCTTTAACCTCTTGGACCTCCAGAGGGGAGGATATTCTAAAGGGTCATTGTTATTATTTACCGGGACCATTCCTTCAAAATCAACCTGTTCCCTATATTCAGGGAGTCTCTGGCCCTGAACAATATCTCTTCCATAATGTTTGGTATTTCCAAAGTTTGTATGGCCTTTAGGTTTAGGGTACTGAATTTTTTGTTCATATTCAAAAAGGTCCCGATTAATTTTCCGCTTTTTCCTGTCGACAGTGTACTTCAGCTTTATCATCAATTTCTGCCCTTAAATTAAAATATCTTTTTTCTCATCCTCCACAGTAAACAATAAATCATTCATTAACATAGAATTGATGTTATTAATTCTTACATTCAATGTTTCTAAGAATTTCTCATTGTGCTTAATAATGGCCCTAAGAATATCCAGGCCACATGCATCAAAGATTCTAATCAAGTCCAAATGGAAATCCGAACCCTCCTCAACATTATTAGGGTATCTGTACACCCTTAAACCTTTCGGTACTATTTTCAATTTGATACACTCCCTAAGATATGCGTTGTCAGTGCTCAATGTTTTAAATTTAAAAAGTAAGTCATGCAATTTAGATAAATTATTGTATCAGTTTCATCATTCACTACTACAACAGCATCAAAAGACACATTCTTGTTTAACCAGGTATCTAAATTAACTTGGTACTTGTCCATGCCGTTAGAATAATTTAAACAGTCACCTTGAGGTAATTTATTATACCCAACATCGTTGTTCGTAGTTGCACTTCGTTTGTTCAGTGTTCCTTCAGTTCGAAATACCTCCGGGGTTTTTTGTCCATCAAAACTAGACATAAAATGCCCATTAGTCTCTCGAACAACACCGCTAACACCAGGGACTACATCTCCCTGACTGCTCAAAACCGCTTCTTGGTTCCCAGGAAGTGATGTCACAGAATTATATTTAATTAAACAGTGACACAACGGCGTCATTAAGTCCACAAGTTGCGTGACCTTACTCAGAAAGTCACAAATAGCACTGTCACCTTTGCTACCACCCTGGGCAGCTTCCGTGGAAACAATAAGCCCATCCATCTTTAATAATAGCCAAAACGAAGTTCAGGAGGAAAGCGCTCAAGTAAACCAGTAGTTACGTATCCAAGTTGTCGGAGTCTTTACTGAGCATCGTTGCAAATAATACAGATGTTACATAATATCAGCACTTTTAGAAGTTACAATGATTATCCATTTTCAGCGATACACTGATCCAACCAGTGTCTTTTCCCTTACGTCCTTACTCTTCTTCCATGCCTGCAGATCGCGGTCTTTCACCTCCACTGTTTGATTCTCAGAGTTTTGATGCCATAAGGCAGTGTCAGTCCTGTAGAGTTTGCACTTTCACCATCTAAAGGAAATCTGGGTTACAAGGTAACAGTTTGAAGGAAATGGTCAGTGAGTGGTTACACTGGTGAAGGACACTGAGGCCATTTGGTATCCAAACCAATTGTAGATTGAGGGGGTGGGTGTCCACTTTCATCCCACCATCTTGAGCTTTGATATGATTCTGGACTGTGGAATTTCGTAGATGCAGTGGTGTGGAAGGGAAAAGAAGAAAATCCTATTAGACTTATCACATGACTTTTTTTTTTCCTGATCCTGTGGTCATGAGGGCAGGGTGAGTGACAAATTGGTTTCTTATGGTTAGCTGCTGCAAACATTTTCTGGGCTAATGTGTCTAGCTTACAGAATTCAAAATACTCTAAGGGCTTCTCACAAGTTATGTGAGTGAACAACATATTAATGCTGACATCACATAAAAAGGAGAATGAAATTCTTACTGTAAATCATATTTCTACAGCTGTAGAAAGATAAGCAACTGAAAACGGATAATCGTCTTAACTTGTAAAAGCGCTAATATTATGTAACATCCGTATCATTTGCAACGATGCTCAGTAAAGACTCAGACTACTTGCATATGTATCTAGCCTTCCTAAGGTCTTTACTGTTGGCTACCTGCATCAAATGATATGCTTTTCCCATCTGTGAGTTTCTGTAATACTCTAGTATAGTATGTGCAATCTGTGCATTAAAACAATGTTCTGCCTTGTGATATCTTGCAAAGTGAGAACATAACAGTTTAGCCGAGAAGACTATGAGTTCCTTTTGTCCTGATTGTCTCGCTCTTCATCTGCTTGTTATGTAACTCTGAGCAAATCATTTTATCAGTGTTTTAGGTGTCCATTTGAAAATGGGCCCCAGCCCAGTCTAAGCAACTAAGTTAACAAAAATATGTAAAAATAGAAAAAATAAATTATAAGAAACATACTCCTATGAGGTCAACAGAAAAACAAGTGTATTTTGTAATCTTTTTTATTACATTTTTTTTTAAAAGAGTGTTAATATTCAGCAAAATAATCTAGACTTAGCTAAAGAGAATCAGTCTGCTCTGAGAAAGACAAAATAACTGCAGCACATAAACTAGAGAAGCGAAAGTAGTTAAAAGGAAGGACATAATTTTGCTACTGCAAATCCTGCTAAAACATTCTACACCAATTTTTTTGTAGATTTTTAAACACTATACTGCAGTAATTTATTTTGTAGTAACAACATTGATCTCTTCTCTGCAGTGTAATAATTCTGAACAAAATGTCTACATTTTACATCTGCTTACCTTATGTGAGATGCCATTCATAATATTGGTTTTGTCTTTGAGAGAGCTGGAAGGCATGTTATAAATGGCTTTACTTAAAAGACTGAAGAAATTCTTGCTGCATATTTTGCAAGTGAAGTGTACTGGTCCACTCATGCCAAAGCTTTTACTCTTAAATCTGAGATGGATGCTGGTCAACAAATGTACAGCATGTCATGAAGCCCCACTCATGATAAATACAATCAGTGTCTTTTCCTTACTCTTCTTCCATGGCTGCAGATTATTGGTCCTTCCTCCTCCTCATTTGTTCTGCTACAGCACCAGAGAAGTGACAGTATTGCTTTGCTATTTATTTTTCCTTGTGAGTCGGGGAGGGATATCTTCCAGGCGGCTGTAAAGGGTGCTTGCGAGGAAGTTCTAACCACCACATCCCTGTGGCATCTGAGAAGGATGACAAAGCTACCAGCCCTGAGCATGCATGCTTCTGTTCATGCTTGGGCCACTACAGCCTCTTGACCTGTTTCTTGTGCTGCTGGCAGTTTCTGTTATAACTCCCAGTGTTCTTGGGGTGTCACTGCATTAGTGAGCATAGCAGCCTCCCTTCCCCTAGGCTGGGTGACCTAAAATAAGCTGTTTACTGTCACTGTCTCTAGCTAGCTCTTGAAGTGTCCATGTTGGTAGTCAGTTAGTCAGCCTGCAGTAATCTTGGTCACGGTCAGGGCTTTAGCCCTCTGTACCATGCAGCCACCTCTTTTTTAGAAATAAATGCAGAAGTTAGTGCAGGATTATCAGCATACACCTCAACTGCCCAAACTTTTGTCTCATATTTTTGCTCTTTTCCTTGTAAAATGTCTGGTTTTCAGGCAAATCATTGAGACTTGAAGTCACTAAAAAGTGAGAAACAATTGATTTTCAGACTTTATATCTTTTAGAGAATGCATGCTAATGCAAAACCTATTATTCAAGCAACTTTCTAAGTTCATAAGAGCAATATTTAAAATTTGTCCTCCCCAATATTTTAGGCTTTGTCCAGATTTCTTTCTCATTTCTCAAGAATTTGAGAGGTGTGATCAACAGGAGTATGGAAAAATGGAAACCTTAATAAAATATAAAATAAATGAATTTTTATAGAAAATATTTGCATATTTAAAGAAATTATGCTATTTTATTAATTGATCACTAGGTGTAATAATATGACAGGACGGGGTGACTGGAAAGTGGAAGACAGAATACCAATGTAAAACAATGACAGCATGCTATGCTGCTATTACTGTTTACTGTTTAATGTCTTAATTTTACACAGGAATTTTTATATTAAGTGCATCTCACTAAATTATGCCAAATAACAGAGCTTCTTTTAAACAAGACCTCTCAAAAACAGAGCTTCTGAAAATATTTCAGCACCTTTCCCATTATTGTCAGCTCATGAAAAATGTCGTAGATATTTTTAATTTTTTTTTAACGGAAATATAAGATAGGGAAATGTGCCTGATGGGAAATAGGGTTGAGCAAGATGATTTGCTATCTGGACAGAGACAGAGAGCTGCAAAATGTTTCTCAGGACTTCATGGTTAGCGTAGTTTGATTGGATCAGCCCTGCCCGGACCCTAGTAAATCTGATATAGAAATAGCCTCTTTATTCAACCCTTTCTTTATCAACTCAATATCAGAAATAACCAAGACTTTTCCTAACAATAACCCCTCCCCTCTACATTTTCCCACATCTAAGTCATGCCCCCCCACCCCCTAACTGTAATTCCCCTCCCCATGTTTGAGCTCAAACATGTCTCCACCAACTACATAAAATGACTTCTCTCCAAACTAAAACCCTGCTCCAATGCCCCTGACAACATACCCTCTTTCTTCCTTAAGTTGGCTGCTGATGGGATTGCACTCCCCATTAGCATCTTAATCAATGGAATCCTATGTCCCCAAACTCTGGGATATAGCCTTTATTCTACCTCTCCATAAAGGAGGGAAAAACACTAATATCGCAAACTTCCGCCCCATAGCTATCCTCTCCTCAATCTCCAAGATCCCAGAAAAATGCATTCACCTCCAACTTATGCTTTTCCTAACTCAAAACCATCTTCTTACTCCAACCCAACATGGTTTCTGACCTGACCATAGCACAACAGCTCTACTCTCTTTTCTAGACACAGTCAATCAAACCCATGATTCTGGGAAAATACTCTCAACAGTTCTGCTAGATCTCTCATTTGATACAGTTTCCCATACCCATCTTCTGAGCCATCTTTCAAATCTAAATCTCTCCCAAAACACCCTAAGCCTGGTTCTAAAGTTACCTGTCTGACAGATCTCAGGCTGTGAAATGGAGAAAAGGCAACTCACCTTTTCTACTCACCCCTACTTGTGTACCCCAGGGATCCATTCTCGGTCCAATGCTGTTCAATATCTTTATCAATAATTTTCACTCTGCTATCCCTAATGCCAAACTCATACAATATGCAGATGACTCAACTCTAGTCTGCTCTGCCACTAACTTCACTGAACTACTAAGACCCAGACCACCTTCTCAACCACTGAGACCTGGATGCTTCAAAACCACCTTTCTCTTAATGCTAACAAATCCAACATATTACTATTCCCACCCTCAAAATCCTTCCTTTATGACAAAAACTTCTTCCAAGACCAAAGCCAAAACAGCTCCCCTATTGAAGTTGTTCCCTTCACCAAATTACTCGGTGTAAATATAGATGAACACCTAAAGTTTGATACCCACATACAGCAAAATATAAAAAAGACCCATCAAAAACTTGGTATGTTATACAGAAACAATCACTTCCTCTCTTCTTCTACTAGACAAACACTCACCTCTTCTTATCTCCTTCCCTCCCTAATGTACAGCGCTCCCTTCATGATGAGTCTGTCTTCCTCCATCTCTTCTAAACTTGAATATTATTACAACAAAATCTCAAAATTCATCACCAAAGCCAAATATTGCTCCCATCATTGTATTGGCCACCATTCTTTACATTGGTTAGAACTCCCTAATTATCTGGACTACGGCCAACTTAACTACAGCTCACAGGCTAATATTCAACCCCACCAAATGCCCTGCACTCACTAACATCCTACCCGTATACATCCCAAATAGGTCTCTTAGATCTGAACACCAAAACTTAATTACTGTCCACAAACCTAAGCGACCCACGGGACAACTTCTCCTCTCTTTTTCCTTAGCCAAGAAATGGAATTCTCTCCCCATCTCCCTAAGGACTATGCAGAACACTGACAACTTTAAAATTCAGCTTCACTCCTACCTCTCTTCTAAATGGAAATGTAACTGCATTCTCCCAACCTAGCTGTCTCACCTCTTGTGCATCTAGGCTTTCTAAAAGCATGGTTCTTCCTCAATGACTTCTAATCCACATAATACTTTGTTCTATGTAAATATTGTAAATTATTTTCTCTTTCTTTCTGAAATGTATTTGTATTTGAAATCCATATGACATTTTTCTATGTAAATGTTGTACATATTATTTCTTTCACTCTGATTTGTATTGTTTATTTGTAACTGTTTTTGCTATACATTTCTATATCTTCAATTGTATTTTGTACTGTGGAGCTTTTCTCCCTGGGCCTCCACTGAGAACGGGCTCCCTGAGCTCAGTGGACTTCCCTGGTCATCAAACTGGAAATAAATAAACAAATAAGTATGTAACATAGCTCTGAAAGCCTACTTAAACAACTACATTTTCATTTTGATTGCTCAGAAATTGTTTGAGGGCATAAGCATCCATCTTGCAGGGACTTGGGCTTGACTTAGATCCCTACTCAAGTTTGCTGATGTGAGGGTCCAGTGTGTTAAATGTATGGCATGGCATTGTGAAGGAACTTGGATCTGAAGTGTATTTGTAGTTCTTCGGAAAGAAGGAAGACAATGTTTCAAAAGTTAAAACTGGTGTGGTGCACAGAGTGCAAGGTATGCAAGTAATGGGGTCTTAGTGACAAGTAATGGGGTCTTAGTGATGAATGCTTTGTTGCTCATGCCTAGGAAGGCAGAGATTTTACCTTACTAGGATCTGAGACTGGACTTTGAAGTAGCTGATAGTTTCCTTTTGTCACATGACAAGTATGCTTTGTTTGAATATGAAAATCTTGTTCACAGTAGCCCTAGCATACCACTCAGCTGTCCAGAACTTTGCAGAATGTCCAAATTTCTGCCTCATATTTTTGTATGTTCCTCATAAATTTGTGGTTTTCTGGCAAAACTTTGAGGAGTGAAATAACTAAGTAAAGACAGCAATTTGAGTTTCGGATTTTATAGCCTTGAGAAAATGCATGCTAATGCAAAACCTGTTATTCTCACAACTTTCTAAAAAACTATCCGCGGTGCTGCAGTGGTAGCATTGTTGCCTCACAGCAAGAGGTTCTCTCGTTCAGTTCTCGGCTGGAGTGCGGGGAGTGTCTTCTGTGTGGAGTCTGCATGTCCTCACCGCGGTTGGGTGGGTGTTCGAAAGACATGCGTAAATGGGCGTGCCTTTGTTGAAGGCTGAACGTCGAGCTGGCACCTCGATGTTTGTGAAAATCTACTGCCAATCATTAGCGGACCGGAGTTCCGCTGTGGTGACCCCTAATCGGGAAAAGCCGAAAGACAAACAACAACATTTAAAATTTGTCTCTGATTTCAGGCCTTTGTTCACCACTATGTCTTTTTTTTACATCTTTATTGAATTATCACTTAAGACACAGGCAAGCATACATGTATATAAAAGAAAACAAACCATGTTAACAAATTTTATACATCACATATATAATTATCATCAATTCAACATTGCATAACTTGCTCAATTCCTACTATCCGTTAAACCAAACTCCTCCTCTAAAACATTATTTTACATGTATTACTCCCAAAATTTCCATGTTTTTCCTATGTAGCTTGCTTCTAACCTTTCCAAAAGATCCAATTTCCAATTATTTTATCTCTGTTACAGTATTAACTACTTCTAGTACAGCTGGTTTAGACTTTAATTTCCATTTTCTAGTAATTGCTATTTTGGCAGCCACCATAATTAAACTTAACTCACCCTTACTATGTCTAGGTAATTCAGATCCTCTACCTCAACTCAAAACATATTTTCCTTAGTTATACCCATTTGTTCACCCAGTATTTCTGACCGAGTACTCTGTAGGGAATTTTTTTAAAGTCGGACTACTTATACCCCCAAAGCATATGTTCCCAGTTCCCTCTTTCTTGACACAACCAACATTTGCCACCAGCCTGAGGAAAAATTCCTTTGGCGTCTGCTTGTGGTATAAAAATACCTAGAAAAACACTTCTGAGCAAAAAGCCATACATGTGTCTTCCCATTGTTTCCTTGTGAAGTGTATATCCAATTTCTCGGCCTAATCTATTCTGACCTCCTCTGATTGATTCCCATAGTTATCGTGCAATATTTTGTATGCTCCACTAATTATTCCTTTCTTAGCAGCTTCTTTTCTAGTGTTTCACTTAGGATTCCCTTATCCCTTTCTCTTTGCTTACACTCTGATATCAGTCCCTGATAAGGAAGCCAGTCTCTAGTTTGCAGTCCAAATGCCCTCCTATCCCATTCTTTTACCTTTTCCCTCTGTACTTATTTGCTGCCAGTACCTTGGTTCTGTTGCCAGTTTTCTCCAGTAATTTCCAGACCCCTCTTACCTATTCTGTGTACCCCTAATTGCAATTATCCCTTCCAACAAAATCTTGTTTGTCCATTCTCAAGTTGACTTAGATTTTAGAATACTTTCATAGTTTTAGGGTCCTAGATAAGTACTAGGCTACCTGCTTTTGTAGGCCATTTTAAGCCTAGCCAGTTTCCCTTCAAAGCTGAGAATCAAACCCTGTCCCGTGTGTTTGTGAGGTAAATGCATTAAGCATTATGCCATCTCCCAATCCCCCAAAGAAGAATAGTTTGGGCTCTCGGGCATCAAACTCACATACCTGTTCACTGGAGTCCAGTGCTCTACCACTATACCATGGAGGCTACTTTATGAATATAAGCTATTGTATGGCTGTTATTTTTCATAAGGATCTGCATCCAAACTCCCATTCTCTCCTTATTTCTTTAATACCCCCCTGCTTTATCATCATCCCTTTCCACTTTGAATTATAGCTTTCTCCTTGTGTTATGTATGTGACCCTTAACTGTGTATCTCTAAAATATAGAAAACTCAAGTAAGTAGAACAGTAGTCAGGATACACCACGAGAAGTCCAAAATATTCAATAAAATTCTTTTATTCCATAAAACTGCAGAAGATAAGCGCTTTCACGTGCTGGAACGCACGCTTCATCAGATCTACTAACACAAGTCACTGAGACCATTTTATACAATTTAGATAGTTCTTAATCATATCAATTAACAGCTTGTTAAGTAAAACGTCAAACAGGACTTTAAAGATGTAGCTCATTTCTTCTGTGCAAACACAATACTAGTTTATTTCAAAATCCTAGCAAAGTTTCTTAGTAGTCACATTTCATATTCTAACTATTATTCCTAAGTTGTTTAAAATATATATTGTTAAAAATATTAAAAACTTATTCAACTTTATGGGGATTCTAATAACTGTTATGCATAGTTTTCCATTCATTTACTCATTATTCATTCTCATATACTTCTTGTACTTCATATAGCTTATGTCATATTTCTATTCCTGTTCTGTTTATAAAGAAACTTTCATAATGCATGTGTATGACAATATAAAAAGTGTATATTAGAATAAATAGGCATCAAACCTAAGGTCCTATCTAAAAATTTGGCTTTCATTAAACATCATAGTCTGGACTCATTAGCGCTCAAGTGGTGAATCGTTCATTTTTACTTTTAAAGTGCTAGTTCACTTTTCGCTAATATTATTTACTATGCCCAGTAGAATCAAAAAGTATCGACATTATAAATTCATATTTGTTCTTTCATGTGCTATTAAACGCAGTTCGTGTTGTTCTCAAAAAGCAGTTTTCCACATTACCTCGTAGATTACTTGTCTTTTCTATACTTATCCTTGTGCGCTATATCTCAAAAAATTTAGATGCTTGATTACATATTGTTTCTACTCTACAAATTCAATCTTCAGAACTATCTTGTTGCCTATATTAAATACATTTTAGGCCTGAACTACATAGTATGCAGGAACCATAAGCTTGTCTCAACAAACTATATTAACTATATTGTTTTATGTAGAAACCTAAATGTGCCTGTAGCTTAATATAAAATATAATTCTATGGTCTCTTAGTTATAAAAAACAAGATAACAATGACAATATATGTTCATGAGGTTAATTTTTCTCGTATCTCTAGGTATGTTATTGGTATATTCTAAAGATACAGAGAGTTCATTTTATATTATTACGTGTATATATCTAAAACAAATCTGTATATAAAATATTTTCAATAAATGATCTGCTAACTTCACTTATTTAATCAATAACTTCATGTAGCTGTTCCTATAATTACTTATGTTATAAAAATATACCAAAAAATAAATATCGTAATTAAATATATAAAAATTTCATATTTAAATCTGTTCCTTAATTAATCTAAATATTGAGTACTGGCAGCTTGTCTTGTGTTGTGAGCTGTGAAACTGCTTCAAAAATAATTTTAAATATTTCATTACTAATATAATACATGTCTCACGATATACCTATCAACATGTAAAAGACATGTGAAAAACATCATGGAGGTATCAACTTTTTCTATAGTTATTAAAATCATACTATAATTGGTGTTGTTATATATATTAATATATAACATATAATATATAAATTTTTAAAATTTAATATATACATTTTTAAAATATAGAAAACCAAAAGATCCAAGCGCTGGAAACACTGGGTGTAATAGTATAACTAAGAAATGCAATAAATATAACAAATAGCAACAATTTTATTAGAACCACAGAGCTTTTGGGACTGGCCCTTCTGCAGTTTATACATTAAAAACCACAAGCCACTCACTTAAATACTCTGTAGAAATCACATGACACAGCCCAATTTAAAACAATAACATAATTAAACAGTTGAGACAATAAAAAACATTTAAAAAACATAGTCATAAATAATTCTTACTCAGATCTACCTGCTTCTACATAAAATGTATACATAGCTGCATATGCTTAAACACATACTTAAAACCATTTGTTTCTTCTTTAAAATCGGTTTAGTGCTTACTGCTGTGTTCAAGCCTGGTGGATGGTCTGCCTCCAAGTCAACTAATCCATTCATACTTGCATATCTCAAGACTGTTATTAAAATCACCACCCCTTCTACTCTTATACTTAACATCTATTACCCTAAAATGAAATCTATGGATGTTCTTTGTGTTTCACTGTTGCAGTCATTACATTTGGGTTATCTGCTTGCAGGTAGCCCTCGGTCGGTCTGATTAACAAAGTCTTGAGTCCTGCATCGGTTGCTGTCCCTTCTTCCATGACGTCAGGTCATCAGGGGTATAAAACATGCAGCCGACGCCATTACCTCAGTCTTTCTTGCCGTGCAGTGCCCGAAGCAGAAGCATTTCGCAAGTGCCAGTCGGCCAACTCCTGAAATTTTAATTTTCGAGTTTCAGAACCGAAGTCTTCAACTAAAGCTAAGTACCCCGTTGGGGAAATTTTTTCTTGCTCCTTTCCAATGTCAGTAAAAGTTAATGATTGCATTACTTGTAGAAAGCAAATACCTCATAAAGATTTTCATTCGTACTGTATTCCTTGCCTAGGCCCTGACCACGACGTACCTTGCTGTCGGTTTTGTGCTTTATTTAATCAGTGCACTATCCATCATCTGTATATTTTCGCCTCTAAATATTTCAGTTCTTGATTTAATTATCAAAAAATGTCATTGGTTTGCCATCCGATTACCGGGATTCCAAAAAAACGCAAAGATAAAGACAGAGACAGGCCGCTGAGGTCCAAAACTGCCGACGACGTTTCTCCTAAGCCAGTCGCCAGTTCGCCGGTACTCAATGAGGTGCTTTTGCAGCCGCTGATATCCGCTACTTCTGCTTCGCAGGCCTCTGCTGAGACCCATTTGGAGTCCGGTATGCTGCGAGATGCTTCAACTATGGAACCTGCTGGTGTCTCTACCTTGGATGGGTCCAGAGCCGCTGTGCAGGCACCGGCTTCTGAGGGTGTATTCAGGCCTATGGACTTGCATATTAAACCGACACCTCCTTCTTTACTTAGGCCTAAATCTCGATCCATGTCTAAAAAACAGATGCCCAGGCCACATGCTCAGGCCTCTATGCCTAAAAAACAAATGAAAAGAATGGCTGAAGATCTAATAACTCTAATCAGGGGTAGCCACCCCCCCCCCCTTCTAAGAGGCTTAGGACTGAAGTTGATTATGAACCTTCTGATCAGGATTCTGTTTTTTCTGACTCTTCTGATGATCTGGATTTGCCCTTACCTACTTATGAGGATTCTGATGCGGAGGACTCTATTCCCTCTGCTTCCCCTCCTGAGGATTTTTCTTTTGGGGAAACCTTACTTACTCTAAGGGAGCATTTCCACTGGGAAAGCCAGGATTTTTCTGATTCAAAAAAGAGGCTTAGGGATTTCCTTCTCCAACCTCAGCATAGGCCTTTAGCTATTCCTCCTGTACTAGACATTGTTGATGATGCTTTCTCGGAATCTAGTTTGGCCCCTAATTCCCTGCCTCCTGCTCCCAGAAAACCTGACAGATACTACAGGGTCCCTGAGTCCCACAAGTTCCTTTTCAAAAATCATATTGCAGATCCAGAGACTATTTCACAGAGGCCCAAGGGCAGTAAGGCTTCTACTGCTAAAAATCCTACCCTTTCTGATAGAGACTCTAGGGCACTGGATAGATGGGGTAAGAAGGTTTACACTTCTGCAACATTGGCCATTATGGCTTTAAACTGCCAGTTTCATATGTTAAAATATCAGCAACATGTTATTGGACTGCTTAAACAGAAAATGATGTTGATTCCTGACTGTGTGTAAAATAAAGAATTACAGAATTTAATGCATTCTGCTGAACAAGTTGGAAAACATACTTTGCAATGTGGTTTTGATTCATTAGAGGCCTCTTGCAGGGCTGCTGTTACTGGGTCTGTGCTCAGAAGGCATGCTTGGCTTAAGGAGCAATCTTTGCCTGATCATATTAAAGCTAAATTGTTGGATGCTTCTTTAAATTAAGACTGCCTGTTTGGCAACAAGGCTGAGGAAGTTCTTAAAAAGATGGAAGATAAAGCTAAATCTATGCAAACTGTTAAAGATTTTTTACAAGTTCAGCCTCCTAGATTTAGTAGGTACAGGCCCTCTAAGAATTTGGTCCTTTCCAGCTCCTTCCAGGTTTTCTCAAGCCAAACCCAGACACAGCAAAACCCCCAGGTTTCAGTCCCAGGGGACTCACAGAACTAAGCAGTGGGGGGCCTCCACTTCCAAGTCTGGGAGTAATAAGACTCTCCCCTATGGTAAACTGTCTCAATGACTTCCTTTTAAAAATTTCAAGCACTTATCAACTGACTGCCCCTTTGGGGGAAAGATAGCTCTTCATGCAAAGAATTGGGAACTCATTACCCAGGACAAATGGGTTTTAAATATAGTGTCCCAGGGATACAGATTTCACTTCCACATGTTGCTAACACCAAGTGGGTGGCTGGTCCTACCCCCAAAATCAGTGGGCAGAGGCCCAAAAACAAGTACTTTCTCATTTAAGCATGGGGGCTATTCAACTGGTACCAGAAGAGGAAAAGGGACAAGGTTTCTACTCGAGACTTTTCCTGGTATCCAGAAAAGACAATTCATGGCGTCCTATCCTGGACCTGTCTACTCTAAACACCTTTTTGGAGATTCCAAAATTCAAGATGCTGACTCTTCACCAATTGCTTCCTATGCTAGGCAAAGATGCCTGGTTGGCAGCACTGGATTTAAAAGAAGCATACCTGCACATCCCAATCAGGGAATCTTGCAGAAGATACCTACACTTCAAAGCAGGCTGCAAACACTATCAGTTCTCTGCACTGCCCTTTGGCTTATCTACTGCACCCAGGGTATTCACAAAGTGCCTAGCTCCAGTTATTGCATTTTGCAGGCAAAGAAATATTCAAATATACCCATACCTGGATGATTGTCTAATTCAGGCAGAAAGTCAGGACATACTTTTGAATCATCTGGCCTTTGTAAAAAGTGTTCTAACTTGTCTGGGGTACACCATAAACAAAAAGAAATCACACCTGGTACCCTGTCAACAAATTATATTCCTGGGAGTAAGCCTGAATACGACTTCCCAGATGGCTTACCTCACGCCAGAAAAGCAAATTCATTTGACACCCTACTTCAATCAAGTGACCACAAAAACCCTGCTATCTGCAAGACAAATACTGCAAGCCTTGGGGTTCATGGCCTCCTGCATTCTTCTAATTCCATATGCAAGACTGCATATGAGAAAACTACAGTGGTATCTAAAAATCCTATGGTGTCGACATTCTCAAGATCTAGAAACAATGATTCCTAGCATACCTTGTCTACGCCTAGAGTTCCTTTGGTGGGCAGAGGCCTGCCACCAAAACAAGGGACTACCTTTCACACCACCCCCTGCTCCCCAAACCCTAACAACTGATGCATCAGACTGCGCATGGGGAGCTCACCTGGCAGGGAAGTGCATTCAGGGCAAATGGAACCCAAGACAAATGCACCTGCATATCAATCAAAAAGAAATGTTAGCTGTACAGAATGCTCTGACAGCCTCCAAGGACCACATTCTTCCAGGACAACTAATGGTAAAGACAGACAACACCACTTTTATGTGGTACATAAACAAGCAGGGGGGTACACATTCTTACCCCCTCTGCAGACTAGCCATGGCATTGTGGAACACAGCCTTGAGCTACAAGCTCAATTCCTGCCAGGAAAATTAAATACACTGGCAAACAGACTAAGCAGAAACCTCATGGACCCACATGAGTGGAAACTGGTACCAAGGATTTTTAACATGTTGACAAGCAAATGGGGGAGCCCAGATATAGACCTGTTTGCCTCTCCCCAGAACTACCAGTTGGACAAATTTTGCACAAGGACTCCCCACAAACAAGCCTGGAAAGTGGATGCCCTGTCCTTCAGCTGGAAAAACCTATCAGTCTATGCCTTCCCCCCTCTGCCTCTGTTCTCCAAAGTACTACTAAAAATCAAACAGGACAAACCAAGGATGATTTTGATTGCTCCAGACTGGCCACGCCAACACTTGTACCCCCTCCTGCGCAGTGTGTCACGGTTATCTCCAAGGCACCTGCCTCAGACTCCTTCCCTGCTGTCTCAGCAGGAGAACCAGATTCTGCACCCTCAGCTTCCAACACTGAACCTTGCAGCCTGGCTAATTACTTAATCTCTCCTCTACCATCCCTCAGCAAACCTGTGATGGATATCATTTCAGAGGCAAGGAGGCCTAGTACTAGAAAATCTTATGCTGAAAAATGGAAAAGATTCTGTGCCTGGAACCAATCTCAAGGCATGAACACAGCAGCGTCCAATTTATCTCAGATTTTACAATAATTAACTGAGATGCTTCACAAGGGCCTGTCTTTTTCCTCCATTAAAATCCATGCCTCAGCCATTTCAGCTCACAGAACCTCCCCTCTTCTCTCATCCACTGCTCAAGCAGTTCCTCAGAGGGGCCAAATATTTGAGACCACCCAGGAGTGCTCCAACCCCAGCCTGGGACCTGGAGAAACTCACTCTACCTCCTTTCGAGCCAGCTGCTACTCCAGACTTAAAATTTCTTTTTTGAAAAACAGCTTTCCTTTTAGCAATCGCTTCAGCTAGAAGGGTATCTGAATTTCAGGTCCTTATGGCAGTGGAGCCTTTCATCATCTTTCATCCGGACAGGGTGTCCCTCAGAACCAATCCATCTTTCATGCCCAAGGTGGTATCTAGTGTGGCTCTTAATCAGTCCATTCATTTGCCAACCTTCTTTCCCAATCCACAGAATAAAGGGGAACCGGTACTGCATTCCTGAGATGTGCACAGACAACTTAGATTCTACTTGGACAAGACTAAACCTCATAGGAAATCTGAACAACTGCTGGTGGCATTTGCTGCAGGGGCAGAGGGGAAGGCTATTTCAAAGAAAAACATTTCTAAATGGATAAGCCATTGCATTCATTTCTGCTACAAGCAGCATGGAAAACCTATCCCCCAGGGGATTAGACCTCACTCCACCAGGGCTGCATCTACCTCTGCAGCCTTTTCTCAGAGGCGTCCCTACCAGGGATATCCTAGAAGCTGCTACCTGGAGTTCTGTACATACTTTCACCAAGCATTATCCTTTGCCAATTTTCTCTAAATCCAGAGCTGGCTTTGCCACTGCAGTCTTGCAGCTCCTTATAGCGGGCCCTAATGCTATCTAAAGTCCTCCTCCCCAACCATAGCTTTGGGAGTCTACCCAAATGTAATGACTGCAACAGTGAAACATGAAGAACATAGTACAGTTGTGTACAGTTACCATAAATGTAGATGTTCAAGTGTATTCACTGTTGCAGTCCTGGTTACCCTACCTCCAGCCCCCTAACTTCTTTTGGCTACACCTCTACTTTCCTTTACTATGCTTTAAAGCCTTTTTGGTGTATTTGCTTTTTTGTTGGAGGTATATCTTTGTGCTTTTATGTTTAATTGCATTCCATTGGGGGCACCTGACATCTGGGGCAAGAAAAAACTATGTAATGGCTTTGGCTGCATGTTTTATACTCCTAATGACCTGATGTCATGGAAGAAGGGACAGCAACCGACGCAGGACCCAAGACTTTGTTAATCAGGCCGACTGAAGGCTACCTGCAAGCAGATAACCCAAATGTAATGACTGCAACAGTGAATACACTTGAACATCTACATTTATGGTAAGTGTACACAACTGTACTTTATCTCCCTCCTTCATTACAACATTTACAATTATAACATGGAAAAGTACCACTTCTCCTGCTAGTCACAGGTGAACTATCCAGTAGATCTTTATAGCATAACCTTTTCTGCAAACCTGGACATGTCTGATAGGAGAAACTGGGTTTTTACAAACTATTCTCTTAATTTCAGGCATGGTTCCAAGTCTTGGTAATTATATCCCTAACGCCCACAGATCTCCTATAATAGGGAGTGACGTAGCGCATATATCCATGCCTCTCATTACTACTAAAGTACCACAGTTGCTGTCAAAATGCGGTCTAGCATTAGTACTTCTATTGTTTCTAACCTCTTGTAAACTATCACTGTATCCGCATTCTCTGAATTCGTCTATCATTTCTTCCATTTCATTATAACAACATTCATCATCAGGATTAAACTCTTAATAGTTGGCCCTTGACTATAGCTTTAAATGTATACGGTGCATGTGTACTGCTTTTATGAATATAGCAGTTTGCCAGAACCTCCTTTCAGTGAATGGAAGTGGTGATATCCCTTCCAGTCGTCACTAGGTTAACATCCGGATAATTAATAATCTCACTGTAAAATGCAAAAAACAGTTGTCTGGTTTTCTGATCTTTAAATATCAGGGTACAATTATAAATTAAATTCCCTTCCCATTGAGACATTACAATATTAGCATAAATGTTGACCATCAAGGTACCCATGGCCACACCAATTTTTTGTAAATAAACATGATCATAAAACATAAATATACTGTAATTCAGTACAGTTTCAGAGAGCTCACACATCGTTTCTACCTCTTGACCATGCATATCAGTATTTGCACATAAAAAGCTACGTATAGCTTCTACGCCATAATCAACAGGTATCATCGTGAATAAAGACTTGATGTCTAAGGTGACAAAAATGAATTCACATTCCTTATATTTATCCTGCTACTCATAAAGCTGTTGTACAAAATCTGTAGTGTCTCGTATGTAACTTTTTATCTTAAATATTTACTTAGGACAGACTGCAGATACACCAAATTAGGCTCAGTGACCCAGCCGCCACCGGACACAATAGGTCTCATCGGTGAGTGGTTAAGACTTTTATGTATCTAAGGCAGTCCATAAAGGACCAGGGTGACTGAGCAGGAAACACTGAAGTAATGAAGTAATTCCATATCAATGTCGTTATTAACTTGCAACTCATATATGTCCATATTCACCCTACTTACATACTTAAAGATATCAGCTTTATTCATTTCAATAAAAGTACCAGTGTCACTTAAAAATTCAAACATGAAGACATCATAGATAAGTTTATCTAATATAACCATGGCACCCTATTTGTCCGTTTGCTTTATTACAATGTTGTTATTGCTCTCTAACTTCCTTAACGCCTCACTCTCTGAGAGAGTTAAATTATACGTCTTTCTTTCTGAGCCTAATAGTGTCATATGTCTTGCTTACAGATCTCACTGAATGTATTTAAAATTGGACAATTCACAGGTACAAACAAGCTAGACAAGCGGATAAGGAATCCTTAAAATCAAGTTTTCAGCACTTGGATTTTTTTGGTTTTCTACATTTTGCACTTTTTGTACAAGACTGGTTTACCATAGCGCTGGTCCTGTTTGGCTTTGTTAGCTCTAAAATATCCCTTCAAATCAAGTAATCATAAACTACCTTGTTCTATTGGAAGGATCAGTTTATCCCACTTGACCCTTGCCATCTTCCCTCCCAGATAAAATCCTTCAACTCTTTATTATTTACTGTCCACAACTTCTTCTCTGGTTGATAAAAATATTCCTGACCTGTATATAAAACTAAAGGGACTAAAAACATTTTCAATGCTAATATCTTGGTGTCTATCCATTAATCTATACAAACAAGATCTTCCATTTTCTTATTTTTTTATTATCTTTTGTTTTGTCTGTTTCCACATATCCTTAACTGCCATAACAGCATCCTTTTTAACTAAAACTCCTAAATACTTTATTTTATCATGTCTTCATAAATATGGGTATTGCTGAACCAATTCATGTGTGGGTACATAGTTTATAGCTGTAGCTTTTGTTTTGTCTGCATAAATTTTATATCCCCCAAAAAACTCGAGTCTTTCAGAATGTTCCACTATGCTGAGATGCCCTTTCTGGGTTCTATCAGGTACAAATAATATCATCTGCAAATAAAGCCAACTTTTCTTCATTACTGTACCAATTATATCTTTGTATTTTTTAATCCTTTATTTTATTTACTAATGGCTTTAAATATAATGCAAATAACAAGGGCAAACGAGGCAGCCCTACCTGGTTCCTCTGTTCAGACACAAGTTATCAGAGAGTAACCCTCTTGCTTTAATTTTTACCTCTGATCCCTCGTATACGGTATACCCTCCTAATTAACCTTATTATTTATTAGGCATGCAAATGCTTCCATTGTCCTACTCAAAAAAATCCCAGCTTACTCTGTAAAATGCTTTGTCTGTACTAAGACTCAGCAACAACAGTGGTGTTTTCTTCCATTCTGCTTCCGTCTGGATGATCATTCTTCTATTAAGGTCTTTAAAAATATTTTCCTTCATTCAAGAAAAAACACATTAATCAATATCAGTCAATTTTGGCAACACCTTTGCCATTCTTTTAGCTATTATAGGCATAAACATTTTATAATCATGACTTAAAATTGTCATGGGCCTATAAGTAGCTGGGGCTGATGGGTCTTTTATCGTCTTTATATTATAGCCACCACAGCTTTCTTCCAGGATGTTTGTGCTTCTCCTCCTTTTAAAATATTGTTTAACAAAACCTTCCAGATCTTTATCACTTTTTACCTCCTAGCTTCCAAACTTCCACAGGAATACTGTCTGTTCCTGGAGACTTTTGTGCAGATAAATTATATGTCACTGTTTTTATCTCATCTTCTCCTATTTTAACTGTTAATTGTTGACCTCATCTACCTCTCTAACCTTGGCATACTTAAGTTTTCTGTTTGTACATTTTCATGATTTCCACATTCCACTGCTTTACATAAATTTTCATAAAATTTGTGAAATATATCTAATACCTTAACAGGATTTCTGGTTATTTTTAATTTTGTAGGCTGTCTAGGTTTGATAACAGTCCTTTCTACTTTCTGTTGCCTGCGTCATTGTGCTAAGAGTTTTTGTGCTCTGAAGTTAACAAAAACAGTAGCTTGGCAGCAATCTTGTACATAATATCCAAATACCATCTTATTTTCTCTTTTCATTCTGCACTTTTACCTCATCTTGTTCTGAGAGATTCCCCCTCTTCTGCAATACTTTTACATTTGTCAGCCAATCTAAATAATTCTTATTTCTTTACAATATCTGTTTCTTATATTTCTACCCGCTTTTTAAACTCCACTTTCATTTTATCCCACTCACTAGCTATAACTTCTGAAGAGATTTTTATCTTCTCTAATAGTTCTCAAGTAATTTCCACTCTCCGTTCCTTAAATTCCTCTCTTTTTAACAGGCATTTTGGAAAGAGTCAATATATCATTTGATCTTCATTACCCTGCATTTTTTATCTTAGATGTTATTGCCACATGATCAGAAATAGTTATTGGATGTGTGTTAAAGCTGTGTGTCTAGTGTAGCCCAGTTATTGTACCTTGGGGAATATTATGTAAATTCTCCGAGTTCGTACTACTGAATTTGTGTCTCCTACACTAAATATTTTCATAAATTTCTTCAGAAATGTACCCTCTTTTATTATATTTTCCCTTCTAGGTCTCCTAGATACGTCCTCACTGTTGCAAATCAAGTTCCAGTGCCCACCTATAAGTGGAAATTAAATGAAATAATGGACAGTAAAGTAAGAGTACAATATTTTACAGAAAAAAAGACAATAATAATAATAATAATAATAATAATAATAATAATAATAATAATAAAACAAGCAGTCCTGGACATTGCAGGAATCTAGAACAGGTTGATTACAGGCAATAAGGATAAGTGAGTCTTATTTTATTTGATTGAACAGACTACAAATTGTAAATGTGACCATATTACTTTGAAAAACTATAACAGGATGGTAGTCTCAGGGAACAACAAAATAGACCAGGTTACAAAAGAAGTATAAAACTGTTATTGCTTAAGTCCTTGTAATAGCACTGGGTTTGCAGAGGCATATAAAAAAAAACACTGGGATGATAAACAGAGAGAAACTCCCAGACATACTAAACTGAATGTAACAAAAGGCTTCTGTAGGGGTGGTTGGTGCCTCAAAATAAGGATTTAAAAGAAAGGAATATTATTTATTTATTTAGTTATTTATTATTTATTTATTTATTTATATTTGTTGACCGGGAGTGTCCGACTGGACGTAGGTCCATTTTCACCGGAGGCCCGGGGAGAAAAGCTCAACAGTTAAAATAAACAGACAGCAGTTACATTGGATTACATAGCGATTAACAATTTACATAGCAATTACTTACAACATAGTACATCAGTAGACAACTAGAATCTTTATCTGTGAAGTACATAACAGACATTAACAAATGTTACAAGAAGAAGTTCCTGATGTATAATAAGTACTGGCTTATGAGCATCTGAGCTTGCTATAATCAAGGTAGTTAGTGGAGTGGAAAGAAAGGTAGTGGTTGGATGGGGAGCGTGATATTAGAGTGGGAGTTGCAAGGGCATAGCCAGCATGCTTTTAGGTGCGCTTTTAGTAAAGTTTTGAAGTGGGTGCATGATGGTATGGAGGTAATTGTGGGTGGGAGGGAGTTCCATAATTTGGCTATGGTGCAGGAGAATAGTGCTTCACCAGCAGAGTTATTGGCTTTAGTGATCTGCAAGTGATTTTTGTTGCTGGATCTTAGTGGCCTGGTGGTGCGATAGGAAAAGAATATTATTGAACCATTAAATCTTATATTTCAAAGGCAAGATGTCCTCTAGATTTGTAAAGTGCTGTTTTAAAATCGGTGTATAAAACAGAAAGAATAAATGTTCTCAATTTATTCAGTGACGCATACTCTTCAGACAGATTAATCATTACTGCAGATTTGTATGTCTACAGCAGTATTTTAAATGCAGTTAGTAAGAATAAATCAGTTAATTTGGTGTATATAGATTTCTCCCATGGCTTCAGTGAGACAGTACTTTCTAACAAACCACAAAGTACATGTGGGGCTTTTAGGAGGCTTAGTGGTATGGAGTATATATTGGCCATAGGAGCAGAGAATTGTAGTATTTGGAAAATGAGGGACAAGAAAAGTGCTATTATAACTCCAAGGGGGTCAGACAATGCTTCTGTCTTAGTACCTTACCTTTTAATAATTACATGTTTAATTTTATTAAACATGTTTACTGTCCTTTGTTGTGTATACTGAATATACTAAATCAATCAGTAAAAACTAAAAGAAAAACCCAGCCAAGCTAGATTTTCCACTGTGTGAGTCCTTAAAACCTCTTGTATTAGAGGTAACATGGGATATATACAAATGAACACAGACTACAAAAACTCTGTGAGTATGGCAGCTGCAAGGTCTCAAAATAAGAAAAGCATTCCAAAAAAGCATAGAGAGACTAGCATACAATGGCACCAGATAATACTTTAATAAAAGTATTCTTTAAAAGAAAAACAAAACAGTTTTGGCTGAATCAATACAAAGCCTGAAGGCTTAAAGAATACTTTTATTAAAGTATTATCTGGTGCCATTGTATGCTGGTCTGTCTATGCTTTTTTATATATACAAATTAACACTTAAGGACATCAGGTGTTTCAGCTGTATGACAGTTCTGAATTTCCATGACTCTTTTCCCTTTTTAAGTCTGTTATGGACAAATTCAGGCCAATAAAGCCAAACCCCAATGAATCTGTCCATAACAGACTTAAAAAGGAAAAAAAAAATCATGGGGCATTCATAACTGCCGGATAGCTGAAACCCCTGATGTCTTCAAGGGTTCATTTGCAAATATCCCATGTCATCTCTAATACAAGAGGTTTTAAAGGGACAATCCCAGTGTTTAAAATTAGGGTCCAAGTTAAGCTGACAGAAATCGCACCCACTTGACACGTCACTTTCATTCCCACCCACAGTGTCATTTTACTTTTAAATATCCTGTAAATCCACAGTTTCAGTCTTGTTTTAGCCCCCAAGATAAACTAATCTTTGGATTTGTGTTCCTCTCTGACTTGCATTGGATTGGGTAGCTGTGCCCCCAGCTCCTGGCTCATATTTAACATAGAGAAAGCTGTGCTGGGGAAAAGGGAAATCAGGGTATACTAATTTTTCAGTTTTGCATCACTCATACTTCTACAGGTGTACAAGCGGCCAACTCATAAAAAATAGTGCATTTGTCTAATAGTATTCAGAAATCAGCACATATCAAACTAGAAGATGAGAAAGGAACAGAAGAGGGTGTCTACTAATGTTACAACCTTCTGTCACTCACTTGATTTCTATGCAGTTACTAGCAGGTCAGAAAGTCACTACACCAGGCTAGTATTCAAAAATCAGAATACAGTAAAGCATGAAAGAAAGAGGAATATGGTTTCCACTATTATTTGCCTGACTCAGATGTTTTCTATAGGTAGAAGCCATGTCATAAAATTGTTGTAGATGGGCAGGATTCACAATAACTACAGAATAAAATACGAAATGAAAAAAAAAGCCTCTGTTTACTAATGTTTTAACAACCTTGCATTACTGATGTGCTTTCTAGAGTAGCAGCAGCAGTCAGGTCATAAAATGCCTGGAAGTCTACTTTTCTCAATGGGAAAAATGCACAGATTAAACTAGCTCGATGGGATTTGGATTTTCTGAGGTGCAGCATGTCCATTAATTCCGGGTTGGACATGGCTTTATACGTCAGGCACAGATCGCCTCTGAGCAGGCAGTATGCCACTGAGTAGAGCTGGAGTTTCTTTAACCGGGCAGCATATGGCATCTGTTTGAGCCCTTTGATCCTCTTGGTGAGGTACTTTTGGGGTCTTTCCAGTTGCTGCAGGTGTCTGGTAAGGTACATCCCAAAAGGGGCATTGTACTCAATTATGGGCCTGATGAGGGATGAGTAAAGAGGCACGATGACCTCCCCTGATCTAGATGTGAATCCCTTCATGATTAGGTGGGCTATATAAAATGTTTTTCTAACCACTTTGGCCACGTGGTTGTCAAATGAGAGATTGCTATCAACTTGGGTCCCCAGGTCCCTAATGACTTCTTCTGTACTTAATGGATTACCACCTATGTGGTAATTTGTGGGCACTTTGTTTTGCCAAAGGGATGACTATACACTTTTGGCGTTTAGCTTGAGGCCATGGCTCTGGCACCAGTTGTCTGTTTCTATGAGGCCCTTTTGGAGGATGCTTGTGTCGGCTGGAGAGTTGATTATGGCGCCCAGTTTGCAGTCATCTGCAAACTTGGTCAGCCACAGTCCTTCCGTGTTGGCCTGTACCGCCAAGAAATATATACCGAACAAGAGAGGTCCCAGGACTGAGCCTTGTGGGGCGCCACTTGTAACTGGTTTGGAGTCTGACATGGCTCCAGCAATTCTAACCATGTGGGTTCTGTCCTTGAGCCAGTTTGCAACCCATCTAGTGACATAGGGGTTTATATTTAAGCTGGTGAGCTTATCTATAATGCCAGTGGGGTATTGTATCGAAGGCTTTGCGAGGTCCAGGTAGGCTGTGTGGACCACCTTCCCCTCGTCAATGGCCTTGGTGACTGTTTTAAAGAAATCGACCAGGTTTAAGAGGCAGGATCTGCCCTTAACAAAGCCAAATTGGGTAGGATCCAGTGTCTGTAGGTCCCCAATATCTTTATTTATGAGGTCCATGATGATCCCTTCCATAGCTTTGCAGAGCAAGCTAGTCAGGCTTATGGGGCGATAGTTTCCAGGATCCGTTGAGGCACCACCTTTGTGGAGAGGGACCACTGTTGCTGAACGCCACTCTTTGGGTACATATCCTGTAGTAAGGCTAAGATTGAACAGTAGTTTTATGTTTGGGTTTAGCTCTTCTTGGAGTTTATGTAGGACACAGCCTGGGACACCATCTGGTCCCATTGATGCTGTGTTTTTTGCTTTGGAGAGGGCGGCTCTTACCTGAGCATCTGAGATGTCAGGGGGGGGCAGCACTCTGTTGGGATAGATATTTGCCCTTTTGGTGGGGAGGGGGGGGGAAGAGAAGTTTGCACTGAACCTGTCAGCTAGGATGTTGGCAATGTCTGTGGGCTCGGTGTATTTTTTGTCATTTTGGACTAATTCTGAGCATATCTGGGAATTCCCACCCAGGTTCCTAACATAACTAAAGAAAGCCTTGTGATTATCCTTAGTGTCCTGTGCAATTTTTCTCTCGAAGCTGGCCTTAGACGATTTTATGAGTGCCCGTAGTTTTTTGCTAATACTGATCAGAGATGCCTTCCCTTTTTGGGATTTTGCTCTATCATGTAGTAGCTTCCTCCTTCTATTGTATAGTTTGTTTATGGCTGGGGTCCACCAGACAGGACGTCTGCCTTTGGAGGATTGGGTCTTGGTTTTATTTGGGATTGCATGATCCATGCATTCCTGAAGGTGTTCATAGAATGTGTTTATAAAGGATTCTGCGGTCTGGGCCATATTTTCCACAGGCCTGGGGGCTTTGAAGGATTTCGCCTTGGTTTTGAGGCGTGTGAAATTTGCTTTAGAGAAGTTTTTCACTGTGGTTTTCTGGGCAGGGGGTGGGGTCGGGATGTGAATATCCAGTGAGATTAGTTTATGGTCTGATCTTACCAGTGAGGGATACACTTCTGGTCTGGAGCATAGTGTCTCCATGTTGGTGATGATCAGGTCCAGTATGTTTTCCCCTCTTGTGGGAGTGGTAACAAGTTGTTCCATAGCATTTGAGTTTATAAATTCTAGGAACCTTTGGGCTAGGGTGTTGGAGCTAGAGTAATGCTCCCAGTCTATGTTTGGGTAGTTGAAGTCACCCAATATAATGGTGTTTGGAGAGACCTTCATATTTCCCAGTATTCTCAGGAAGGCCAAGTGGGGTTCCTGTGTTTGGGAGGGTGGTCTGTAGCAGGCTATAAACTGGAAGGCAGTTTTACCCACAGTTAGTTGCACATGGATAGTCTCTGATGCTTCGTGCTGTGCCACCAACCTGGAGGTGTGGGTATCTTTGGCGAATATTGATACTCCCCTCCTTTTGTGGTTCGGTCCAAGTTTTGGGGCGAAAAGCATGGTATGAGGTATAACCTGGTAGTGCTGGGGTGCTCTCGGGAGCCTTGAACCAGGTTTCTGTTACTGCACAGATATCGATGTTCTCCATGCTAAGGAGAGTTTCAGTGCATGCATCTTGAGGTTTAGACTTCTGGCGTTGAGTAGCATTACTCTTAGTTTCTTATCCTTGTGATACCTATGGAGGTGGGTTTGTCTTTTGAGCCTTGCCTAAAAAGGCACTATGGGGTAGCAAGAGCCTTTGCCAATATCCAAAGCCCAGGGGTGACAGGTGCAAGCCGTCCCTAGCGAAGCATCGTGGCTTGTCGAGCATGTCATCCCAGGCTGACAGGCATTGGATCTCCTTTGAATGACACCAACACTTAAGCCAATTGTTGAAATTGATCATCTTGTCTTCATATTGTGGCATCATTCTTGGTGAGGGTAAGATGCTACTCAAGGTCAGGGTCATACCGGCCTGGGCTACATGCTCAGAGAGCTCCTCTATGTCTCTTTTCATGTAGTCCAGGGAGGTATGTCTCAGGTCATTCACACCAGCATGGACAATGACTGAGTCATATTTGTACTTGCCTTGGAGTGACCTGAGTGCTTGTGTTATGTGGCGGATCCTAGCGTCCGACAGGCAGCTCACCGTGACCTTCTTCTTGTTCAGCCTGGTGAGCGGGACGTCAGTGTGCCTGACGATAGAGTCACCTATTACAAGTGTATCAGGTGTGTTGTTTAGCCTTAAGGGCTGTGACTGTTTGGCACACTGGCTTTGTGAGCTATGTGTTGCATGTGTTTTGTTTTGGGGTAGCGGTTGCTTGGGTGTCTGCTTTGGAGGTCTCTGCTGCTTAGGCAGATTTTTATTTAGAGCCTCCGAGTATGTTTTTGTGTGTTTATGTGTTTGGTTTGTTGTCATGGTAGGTCTATGTGAGACTGGAATTGTAGTGAGTGTGGTTTCCTTCTCCTCCTGACTGGTTACGCCAGTACTGAGTTGAGTGAGCTTAGCCTCCAGTTTGGCTATATGGTTGCATCTCTCACATGTGTTGGAATTTGTTGGGAGGAGGAGAGGGTTGTCTGTGTACATGAGGCAGTTGTAACATTGCCTCAAGATTCCCAGATTCACCAGCTGGACCGGAGAGGAGATTGACAACTGACCTTTGGACATGCTAGAATAGTATTGGGAATTCCTTTATAATTTAAAAAAGGGCCAATGGGGAACAAGGTACTCAAGGGGAGTTTGTGAGGGTGTAGTGCTTTTAATTTTTTAGAGCTGACTTATATAATTGCTTTAGTGAGCAAGTGCCAGGTAACTTAAATGCAATGTGTTACAAATAACTTAAATGCAAAAACGACAAACAGTAACTTTCTTTCAAGTGAAACAAGGAAATAAGTACAGTAAGCAATGCAGATATCACTAGGGATCCACAGAAGTGCTAAAGGCGCGTTTTAGGTGGAATTAGCGTTTCAGGAAATAAACAAACAACAAGCATACAAATAAAGCTAGATTCAGCAGGCCTGGATCTAGTCTATGCTACAACAAACAAGGTGTACCAATTTCAGTAAGAAACAGTTAGAATATGCAGGCACTATAAGCCTTTAACCAGAAATTCCCTGCTCAGAAGGGCAGAGTCCAGCCTCTCCTCCCACAAGAGTGCAGACCGCAATCCTTCTTAACGTAAAATAACTGGCCTGAAGCCCAAGTGCTTAAACCAGAACTAATACACTTTTAGAATAACAGACACTGAGCTCTCAATCAGCAGTTCCCAACTTAGAAGGATGTAAGCTACCTGTCCTGCCACCACAGTGCAGGCCACAAACCTTCCTAATGTAAAACAACTGGTCTGAAGCCCAAGTGCTTAATCCAAAAGACTTAGAAATGATAGCTACACTTTAATCAAGTTACTACCAGCAGTAATAAATACAACTGAATACTTTAAAGAATGCCTGGATTAGTGCTCAAGTTATACAAACAAAGCTAGATTCAGCAGGCCTGGATCTAGTCTATGCTACAGCAAGCGAGGTGTACCAATTTCAGTAAGAAGCAGTTCAAATATGCAGGCACTATAAGCTTTAACCAGAAATTCCCAGCTCAGAAGGACAGAGTCCAGCCTCTCCTCCCACAAGAGTGCAGAACACGAACCCTCTTAATGTAAAATAACTGGCCTCAAGCCCAAGTGCTTAAACCAGAATTAATACACTTTTAGAATAACAGACACTGAGCCCTCAATCAGCAGTTCCCAACTTAGAAGGATGAAAGCTACCTGTTCTGCCACTACAGTGCAGACCACAAACCTTCCTAATGTAAAACTGGTCTGAAGCCCAGGTGCTTAAACTAAAAGGCTTAGAATGAGTTACACCAAGCAGTAATAAATACAATTGAGTACTTTTAAGATGACGCAAAAGCAAAATAAAGTAGGAAAAAACACAAATACAATAAAAGCAGATAAATGTTTTTTTTTTTTTTTTTTTTTTTTTTTTTTTGGAAAGAGAAAGGAAAGAGAGAAGGGAGTAGCAGAAACTAAGCTGATTGGCCTTCTCAAATGCTCTCCCTGTACTGGGTAGAATGAGGTAATGACACTAGACTGGGAGGAGGGTCCCAGATCAAATTTACACTAGGGGCGGGCAACTGCAAAGCCACCAACTATAAAAACACTATACCAACAGCGAGGGAGGGTGGGAAACAAACTGCAGAAATGTTACTCACAGCTGAAAAGCAGCAGTGAGCCTTTAAATGAAAGTTTTAAACAGCTAAAGGAGCCACTAGAAAAAAGAGTTTAACTGCAACAAGTTATCATAAACAAACAACCCAACAGATGCTTAATAAGAGTGGACAATTTCCAGTTAATACCTCACACACAGTGAAACTAGCTAGAAAAAATAGACAGTACACAAAGTGCTATAAACAACAAAGAAATAAAGAACAAAATAAACAAAAAACAGGATACTTAATGTTATATATTGTAGCTCCGAGTTTGCTGAGTGTCCTTCCTTCGATCAGCTCACTGTAAAATGGCTGAACACTCACAACTGAACTTCTTAGGTAACAGAAAGTTGAAACCTGAGACAGCTTTTAAGAAAGAAATCTCAAAAGAACCAATGAGGTGCTTAGTCTAAGCTGTAGTCCAGGAGACCTCAGTCAGCCAATAACCTCAAACAATTCTCTCTCACTGAAATGCCTGATGGCTTTGGCTAAAACAAGATGTCCCTGAATTATGTGCTCAGACATACAGCCTCCACAAACACTAGGCCCAAATACAAGCCTGAATATGGAAATGCTACAAATATCCCCACTACTTAGAACAAACTGCAGAAATGTTACTCACAGCTGAAAAGCAGCAGTGAGCCTTTAAATGAAAGTTTTAAACTGCTAAAGGAGCCACTAGAAAAAAAGAGTTTAACTGCAACAAGTTATCATAAACAAACAACCCAACAGATGCTTAATAAGAGTGGACAATTTCCAGTTAATACCTCACACACAGTGAAACTAGCTAGAAAAATACACAGTACACAAAGTGCTATAAACAACAAAGAAATAAAGAACAAAATAAACAAAAAAACAGGATACTTAATGTTATATATTGTGGCTCCGAGTTTGCTGAGTGTCCTTCCTTCGAAGATACTTTGAACAAAAGATATGCAATTTAGCTATTTTTTTTTTTTTTGCAGATGTACACCTCCTTGGTATACTGTAAAACAAGCTCTGAGATGCACACAAATGAGGGCCAGTCAAGAAATAAAAGAAGCAGTCCTGTTACAGAAGGTACACAAGATGACAGTGACTGACACTAATCCCATTATATGTCAATGGCATGGGAATACACCACTACTACTTTATGTCAAGCATAACTCATATAAAGCAGACTTTAAATGGATGATGGGAAAGAGAAAGACTTCAAAAATAAGATCATGTTGATCTGTCAGGCCTCATTGGCAGCAGTTTTGCAGAAAACATATCAAAGTTCCATAAGAAGCAGTCATAGTGATTTTGATGTGTTAAAATAGGTCAGAAAACAAAGATTTCTTAAAAAAAAAACAAGAATAGAGTAAAATAATTTTTTTAAGTTATAAGGTGGAGTCTTCCTTTAAAATTAAGAAGTACTAAAGTAATAATTGGCAACTATTATGATATATTCAGATATAAATTATTGTATGGGACTTCTCTTTGGACCTGTGCTTGAAAATAAATAAAAAAGACAAAGCAGAACCTATCCAGAGACATGGGAGGATTAAAATACTGTCAGATAAAGCACTTTAAATTAATAAGAAAGCTTAGTAAGAACAATGTGTACATCATGGTTCTCTGAAGGATTGTTGAGACATGATATTCACTACCTAGTGAAATATGGACTCTGTCCTTGTCTTTATTATCAATTTGATTTGATAACTTTTTTCAGCAACAATTAAACTCTTTTACAAAAAGTTATTACAGTTTGTTAATGTTTTGCCGAGGCTCTTTTCTGCATTTTTCTCATTATTTCTTTTGTGAAGCTTGTACCTTTATTTGTCACAGAAATTTGGTAATCTGTTAGCATAGGTAAAACGAGAGTTGTAGTAGGCCAAGCAGAAAAGTATTTCATTTTTACTGCATAAAATATATTTGTTGGATGTGATCTATAAAGCTAGAAGAAAGGAACTCTGGATAAATGTTTTCTTTAAAACTATTTTAGGCTTATCTTTGCACCATGGAAAAGGGAAGCAAGTGAAACTTAAAAATAAAAAATCACATCTCTGTTACATTATGCTGCAGCCTTTCCTGGTCTCAGAACATGTTTGTAAAAGGCCTTGAGTCCTGCTGATGAAGGTTCCCCCACTGCAAGGTGAAAAGTAGTTTGCCATCTGAGAAATGACAGATGTTAGTGATATGAACTGTGGGTGTGAGATGTGTGAAGATAAATTCCAGTGAACACATGTATCTGTCTATAAAAATAGAACGAACTAAAGTTTACTGCGATCATTTTTGTATCAAGCTGGTAGATTGTGTGATAAAAGCATTAAAAAAGGAAAGAAAGTTAAATGTTCAAGCAGTAAAAAAAATAGACACTGAAGGACATGCACACATTGAAGTAATATGCTCAGTGCTCATCCTGGAGCCATAGTGGGAAAAAATATTACAACCATTCCTTGATGTCATTTGCAGCTTTGCAACAGGGAGTTTTCAGTGTAAATCGGTTTACTATCAAAATGTTGAGTGCACTTCACAATTTATTCACAACATTGAACTATGTATGTGAAATCCATACTGCCGAATAGTCTGAATGCCGAATAAATGTCGAATGATGACATTTCTGACCGCTCCACACCTGAAAACAATTGCTACCATCGATCAAGAAGGGGGTGAGATTTTACGGTCAGTTCGACATTTCCGCATTCGAGTTTGAACTTTGCATATGTGCCTTCGGTGATGTGTTGCTCAAAATTTTGATAGTAAACCACGCAAATCAATATACATAACAGGTTGCAAATCAAACTGTGAGAAAACTTGCATATTATATCCAAATGTGAATTATTATTATTGTTGTAACATTTTTAGACTTCTTTCTTAATGAGAAATCTCACAATACCTTTCATGCTAAAAACAAAGTGCATTCAGTATTGGCTTTTACCAAAGCAGAGAACACCTGATAATAAAGTGAGAGGGCACGAAGGTTTAGGGCTATATCTTAATTATCTTTAAAAATAAATCAAAGGTGCTGGTGCTAAAGTATATTAAAGCCAAGTAGAGAATTAGAATTTTGGGTTTCCTGCCTCTATGTGGCCTGGAATTTTGTTGGTATGAAATATAGACTCACCTGGTACCATTAGGCAGTATTATACCATGGTTAATGAAAATGCAACTGAAACTGAAACTCCTTGTTTTTCCTGAGATGCTTAACTCTTGACTCTATACAAGCTCTCTTCAGTCTAAATTCCTGCATACAATTATGATTGCAAGCTAAGCCTTTTGAATAAATTGAGTTATACATTCATAGGATAAACAAATATCCCTAGACTTGCAACAGAACTGCTCAGCACAAACTCTCCTTTCAATATCAAGCCTTAAACTGGATTTTATAAGTTTCAATAAACACAGAAAAAGTTAACTTTTGTAAAGTTTTCTAAACAGTTTGTGCATGTTTGTAACTGTTAAAGCTATGTATATATTACCGGGAGAATTTTTGTTCATCCATTTTTTTTTCTATGTGACTTTTGTTGCCATGGCTGCAGACCATTACATCTGCTGTCAGTGAGGCATGGCTCATTCATTCCCTTATCTAGGAATTTCACTTGGGATCTTAGAAAAGCCCTCTGAAGGGGGCTGTGATTCAGGAAGCCATGAGGGTACTTAATGTCCTCCCCAGGCAATGAAGGCATTTGTAATGCCCTAATCCTGACCTTTAACAGGGAGATATGTGACTTGAGTCACCATGGAGGCCTCTAATGCTTTCCCAATGAGAATGCATACTTCCACACACTCATTTTGATGACTAACACCAGGTGGTTAGTTGGTGAGAGTAATACCTGCCCTGAGGCCACACATTTGTGGTGCTTCCCCTCTTCCAAGGGATTCTGGCAATGTTAGGCCAGTTTCCACCTGCTTTCCCTGAGGATGGGCACACCCATCTTCCCTGTCAGCTTTGTCAGGTGTCTGAGACATTAACCAAACTCAGGTTTCTGGGGCTACAGTCAGAATTTAATTTTTTTGCACCAACAAAGCAGGTTTTTGGTTATCCATTGGTGAATTTTCATATGAAAACATTAATTTCTCTCAATATTACTTAGTTATTTACAGAAATAAAAAAATGACTATTTGTTTATTTAAGTTCATGACCAACACTTAATGTCATCCTGTGGGTACTACACAGAGGTCAGGTACCATTACATTACCTTTGCGTCATGATTTTAGGAGAAAATCAGAGATGTCTTGTCTCTGATCGATGACCATTACATCAAAGGCTTATGTAGGTTTCCTGTATTGCTTAACTAATGCAGCTTCCCCTGAGGTCATTACACCTCAGAGCAAGTTATAATTCTGGTGAATGTGAAATATATCAGGTGGCAAGCAAATCTAAGGCCTGGAACTCCTTATCTATATCCATCAGGTCAATACCCACCCTCCCATCTTTCAAAACCACTCTGAAAGACTTCCTAGCTAAAATTTGGCTTTGTTCTTATTCAAAACCATGATAAACTATATCCCCAAATGTGAACAAGTACCTTTTCATTCCTTATACTTCCTTACTCTCCATTCTTCACTTACTTCCTTACTTCTATCAAATTCTTGTCCATGGTTTTCTCTATAAGTATACTTATAAGCATGTTTTTCCCTCACTTCATATTGCAATTTTGGTTTGTATTAGACTAACTTGCCTTTAATTTCTCTACAGACTGGATAAAATAATTGCCATATAACCTGTATCGATTCTTAACCAATGCTTTTATATTATCACTTATTTTTTATACTTATTTAAACTGCAGATATTTTTGTTTTATTTTTGAAGACTGTAACATTTTTGTTCTTAAAATGTTTTCTAATAATTTGGAGCTTTTGTTCCCAGGCCTCCACTGAAAATGGGCTTCTACCCAGTTAGGCTTTCCCCATAATCAAATGTCAATAAATAAAGAAATAAAAGTGATTTGCATAACTATATGCTATGCAAAGTACTGACTTTGCACATAATGAAGTAATGAAATCTAAAATGAAACTGCTAATAGTTACTTTTAAATATTGCAGTATAATCTGATGTAATATACTTTCTTGTTTTCTATTTTTTATAAGCAGTAGATCTTTGTATTAAAATCTTTTGCTAAAAATGTTATGCATCCAGTCTCACCTATGCAATGGGCAGGATCTGGAATGGTTAATGCTGTCAAAATTAAAGTATTGCAGATATATGATACCTGGTCCTCTAGCTCTGAATTTTTATCATCAAGTCCATTTCTAAGTGTACTGGTGCACAGGGGCGGCTCGTGCTGTAGGACTGCAGCCTCCCACCTGTAAAAAGAAAAAAGAAAAAGAAATTGTGAGTCCCCCCCACTGTAGAAAGGTTGATAGAATAAAAAAAATTCACGAGTCCCAGAACTCCACGCATGCGTGCTTAGTTCCTGAATGCTGTGTTAGGCAGTCCAGAACTCCATGCACGCATGGGTGCTTAGTTCCTGAACTCCAGACTGCTTTTTAGGCAGTCCAGATAGGGAAGGAAGAGAACTCCACCCTGCCAGCCCAGAAGTCTGTGTGGTAACAGCCGCACAGACCGGACTACATTGCCTGCAGGGTGGAGGCTCCAGCCTACTCACATCTCACAGGGAAACCAGAACAGCCTGTGTGGACTGCTATGAAGGACAGACAGGTGATCAGGCTGCTGCAGAGTACAGATTCAGGCCACTACAGAGAACCAGATCTGCCGCAGAGGACAAGGACTTAGTTCTGCTGGAGGGTGTGTGTGTGTGTGTAATGCCCCAGTTGCTACATGATGATGGGTAGAGAATAAGGCTTGAAGCTTGTACCTTGGGCCCAAGTGGCAAGAGCCTGAATTCCCTACCCACCATCATTTGTAAAACATTTGCAGATTTTTGCCTCATATTTGTTCTGTTCCTCATAAAATCTGTGGTTTCTGTATTTTTGTTTCTTAACACAGCCAGTGGTGCAATGGTAGCATTGTTGCCTGACAGCTGCAGGTTGTCTGGCTTGATTCTTGGCTAGGGTGCCTTCTGTGTGGAGTCTGCATGTCCTCCCTGTGTTTGTGTGGGTTTGCTCTGGTGTCCTCGATGGATATTTGTCCCTATTTTTTGGACTGTATTCCCCCACTATTGGCTTCGTCCAGGTTTTTTATGCAAAGGTTGAGAGCTATGGTGATAACTGAACTCATTGAATATGTTTGGGGGCTGTATTCCCCCATTATTGGCTTTGTTCAGGTGGTTTGTGCTAAGATGTTGACAGCTATGGTGAGAACTGAATTCACTAAATGGTAGCCATTTAAGTTTCAGTCTTCCTTTCTTTCATAAAACAGATGATTTGGCATAGTGGTGTGTTGCACTGACTGTTTTGCACAGGGTCCTGGGTTCAGTACTTGGCAGTGAAATGTATGGTGGTAACACAGCAATTTATTCTAGCAGCTTTCCAACATTATACAAGCAATTTTTAAAATGTGTCCCTGTTTTTTGGTCTTTTCCCCCCAAAAAAACATTTTTGGATTTTTCCAGATTTCTTGTGCTGCAAAGTTTAGAGAGGCAGCTGAGTGTCAAGTAGATTTTACAAGAAGCTGAGAGCTGCAGGGGAACAAAAGTTTAGTGCTGCTTATGCAGAGTCTGCTTGCATTGGTAATAGCACAATAGGTAGTGTACCTGCTTTTGATGCAGAAGGCTGTGGGTTCTACTCCCACAGTAGGTAGATGCATTGCTGATACTGTATTGTAAAGGGGTGGATACTGCAGTCCTTTTTGGTGAAAATACTCAGTAACTATGAACCTGTTATCAGTTTGCCATCCTTTCCCTATTGCAATATTACTAGCTTATCATTTTTTTAATGCAACTTAGGCAATTTATTCCTCAAGGGCAACAGGCACTTTATTTGTAGATGAAACAATGAAATATAACGTTGTTTGCTAGCAGCAACCTCTTCATTAGTTACAGATGTCTTTATTGTGCAAGTATTTAGATGACTTTTACTTCTTCAGAGATTGTCCATATTTACTGATACTGGTGGACTGTAGAAGTTTGAGTAAACTTTTATGATAGAAATGTTCTGAATAGGGCAGTTTTGTCATTATTGGTGCATGCGTTTTGTTTCATTGTTCACTGGAAAAATGTTTTGAATTGGGCAATTTTGTTATTATTGGCGAATGCATTTTGCCGCGGTGGTGCAGCGGTAGCGTTGTTGCCTTACAGCAAGGGGTTCTCCCATTCTATTCTCTGCTGGAGTGCAGGGAGTGCCTTCTGTGTGGAGTCGGCATGTCCTCCCCGTGGTTGGATGGGCGTTCGAAAGACATGCGTAAGGGCGTGCCTTTGTTGAAGGTTGAATGTCGAGCTGGCACCTCGGCATTCGTGAAAATCTACTGCCAATCATTAGCGGACCGGAGTTCCGCTGTGGTGACCCCTAACGGGAAAAGCCGAAAGACAAACAAGTTTACTGGAAAAATGTTCAAAACACCCTCTAACAACTGTACTATATTGTACAAGGAATATAATTTAATACAATCCGGAAGGTGTATCAAAGACCATGTGTATGTTTCGTGTGCAAGTGGCCTATGATTTGAAAACAGCCCAAAGTTAATCTTTATCTGCCACTGGCAAAATGTATTTTCTTTGAATGTGGTTTTCAATGCTGTTTCGATGAATGTGAGTTTCAGGGGCAGAGAAGTTGTAATGCTAAGTCTGTTTTCATTGTGAGATTGCATTGCTTTATTTAACACATGTCTTCGTGTTTGTGCTGTAAAATGCAAAATAAACTTTCAAATGAAATCCAAATCATTGTAGAAGTAAAGCAGTGTGCACATTAGTGTTTATGGTAAATGGGGTGAAATAGCCAAGTAATGGTTCATTGGAATGGCTGCAGGGGGGAGGGTCCATTCGACCATGATTTTGTGAGGGGGAAGGGCGGCAAACTCAAAGACAGCCCCGGCTGAACTATACCTCTCAACCATCCAGATTTTCACAGAATGAATAGATTTTTGCTTCTTATTTTTGGTTTGTTCCTCATAAAATGTGTGGTTTTCTGGCAAATAATTGAGGAATTAAATCACTACATAATGACAGACAATGAGTTTCAGACTTCATAACCTTCAGAAAAATGCATGCTAAAGCAAGACCTGTTATTCTATCAGTTGTCTCAGTTTATACAACAATTTACAGTACTGTTTATACATTCCCCCAGTATATTTGGCTTTGTCCAGATTACCTGCATTAACAGGTTGAGAAGTACGTGCAAATAAATTGCTTTATAGAATTAGGCATATCCAAACCTCTCAACTGTCCCTGATTTTGGTTCAAAATGTTGCTCTTCCCCTAATAATCCCACCGCAAAATGGCAATTTTGGAAGAAAACATGGAGGGCATACAATTAAGAAATAGCTGTAATAATCAGAGTTATTATACTTTTATTTCAGAAATGCATGTAGATTCTTTTATTTTGTCAGCTGCTCAAGTTAGCAGTACTAATATTAAAAAAGTGTCCCTTCTTTGACAGGTTCCCAGCTATATTGTGTGGCTATTTTATACTTTTGCATCACATTTTTGGTCCATTTTTTATAAAATTTTGTTTTTTTGGCAAATTAGTGGCAAATCATTAAAGACTGAAGTTAGAAAATAATGACAGACCTTTGAGTTTCAGATTTTGTACATTTCAGAAAATTCATACTAATGCAAGACCTACTATTCTATTATCTTTCTAGGTTTATAAGAGCAGTATTTAAAAATTGTCCTTATTTTTGGGCCTTTGTCCCACTTCTATGTATGGCTCTGTCCATATTTCTTGTTCTGAAATTAAGAGGTATGACAAATGTGTCAGGGCCATCACAGTCAGCCAAAGACATTTCAAATTGTGACATACTTGTTGCACCCCACTCCCCCATGTAGTGACCCTGGATGTGTCCAAGCAAGACAAGGAGCAATTATGCAGTGTAAATGTGCAGTGTATCCCCCCATCCAAGATAGACACAAGTGCTACTTTTATTCTGTCCTTGATTTCGCAGAATGTTCTGGTTTCTGTCATATTTTTATACTGTTGATTTATGCTTATTACTCGGAAAGTGCCTGTTGCTCTGTGTTTAAGTAGCAATGATTTAATGTTCATCAGGTAAGCTTGTCTGAGATTATAAGATGCAAGTAAGCTTTAATAAGCATACTGTTAAACAATTGCCAACAATGAAAGCCTTTCTGTTGTTGCCATGCAGAGAATACTTACATAAAATGTGTAAGCCTTGGGTATTGCAATGCATATGACAGTATTTGTAATAAAGGACAGGATTGCATTATTTTAAGAAGCTCATTATATTTGTTGGAGACTTACAGTCATCTTTGCAGGCTTTACCTGTAAACCAAACAGAATTCCAATCTATCATGTGTGGTCCATTACCTGTACAGTAATCCTTTAAGCAATGTATCTTGAGCTTCTTTCTTGTTTGCTTTTCATTTTTAACTTTGATCATGTTTTCCCCATGAAACAAATAGATAGTTGTTGTCAGGCAGCAGGTCTTTTTTGGATAAGAAACATTTTTACAAGTGGGGGTATCACAAAGATTGCTACTTTCAGCATATTACTTGGTACTTTAATAAAGCTGAATATAAATTATAATTAGAACTGCAGTGCAAGGAGAAGTGGTTTGAGTTGAGTGCTGCTTGTTTTTCTTATACTTGATTTTGACTGGCATTCCAGTAATGTATTTAAAACGTAATTTATTTTTTCATGCCTCACAACCTTTTTGTTTTCATCTAGATATTAAGTAAGCTGTCATGCAGCCAATGGATGGAAATATTTTTTTCTTCTACACTTCATTTTGTATTGATTCGACTCTCATAATAATGGTTTGGCACCCGGGGTAGCGTATTTAATTAAAGTAAGAGTTTTTGTGGTTTGGAGCATGGCTCCTCTGCTTTCTAGTTGGTTGCACCCCTGCCCATTGACACCACCCATTCAGCTGTCTCCTGCAAGCCCCCCTTTGATTTGAAGTCACCAGCCGCCACTGCTGGTGCACCAAAACCTCCTGTACTTTCCCAATTTTAAAGACGGAGGTAGGAAAGTTATGGGAGTGCCACCTCCATTTATGAAAGACATTATGGTTAGATGCAGGTTATCCTACTATTTTTCAATAGAATTTATGTATAGAGTTATGCCTGCTAGGTATATTTTATATCTGTCATAATTTCATTTCTCAGAAGTTCATTCAGTATTTTAAGCTTAGTAAAATTGGATTCATGCACTTGTTGAGCAGATGTGTTGGGAGAGTAGACCCTCTAATTGCATTTAATGTTCTAGGTCCCCTTCATCCCTAGTATCTTTGTCTGCCTTCCTGAGTGTCCTCAGTAATTCCAGTGTCCCTGGCCTTTCTGCAAATCCATTTAATGAGTCCACAGCCCCTCGACATGAAGATTTTTTTTTTGCAGATCCACTAAAGTAGTTAGTTGCTAGAATCTGCTACTTGAGCTCCTCCTCCTCCGCTTCTACACTCCCTGTCCAGAATGACCCTTTCACATATTCCTGACATAATTTTGTTCACCTTTATTATGCCCCTTTGTCTTTAGTATCTAGTGAAAAGAATTCCACTTTTTCTAGTATATGGTCGTATCTGTTCTCCTCCATCCAATTCACCCTTCTGGTGGTTCATCTCGACTCTGTCCAGCAGGCTGATGTGGCCTTCTTTGTGTGTTCTTTAGAACTGCATGCTTTGGTTCTGCAGTGTGCACCTCTAAACATAAACCCCAGCATTTCTTGTTGCTGTTGACTTCTCGCCGTGTTCCTGGTTGTCCATTCCAAGTGAGGTCAACATTCTCAGTTCCTTTTCCTACACTTTTGACATCAGACCCAATCCCTGAGCTGACCTTTCACACAAGATTTGTTTTAACAGAGTTATAGTATTTGAAGGTTGTTTGCATTGATCCTTAAATGTCACCTTTCTGCCCACTTGTTCATACTTTCCAAATACCTCTCTAGACACTTTCTCCATATCCTGCATAATTCTTTCTTTTTTTCCGTAAGCTCATAGATAGTTACTAGGCTTGCAGTCTAGGGGTCTACTGAGGAGCCTTGCCCAAACTCCCAGTTGCCCCTAAGCACTGTTTGGTTAATTGACTTGTTCGGGATCACACAGTAGACAAATGAGGGCTGAGGGAATGAGACCCTGTACCACAGGAACTACAGCTCCGAGCCTTAACCCTCTGCATCAACTTCAGACAAAGAGGACAATCCTGCTCATTTTTCCCTCAGATATGTCTTAAACAAACACATCATAAATTAGCGGACCCAATCCTGACTCCTTTTAGACTTCTGAGATCAGTTTCCTTATTCCTGATATTGTCTCTCACACCACAAGCCTCAAGTTCCTAATTTTTTGTACAATCACTAATACCTTCAGTTTTCCGGTCAACTACTTCTGTGGGACCATGTGTGAAAGGAAATACTGGGTTCTAGAATGTACTATGGGGAAGGCAAGTGCACATTCAAACACACTCAAGCTTAAAATCTCTGTTGACAAGACTAGAAAGCAGGGCCAGTTCAATACCAGGCTTAGACTCCGTCACAATCCACCTTTAACTGCATGAATATGTATCTACCAGCTTTTGAGTGTAAAATAAATGAATTTAAAATCACTGTTTGCCTGCCCCAGTTGCTGATCTCTTTAGAAATTTCACCAACAATATAGATTCTTTAGAAGTAGTGAATATAGTAACAGAGGTAAAACAATTGGAACCTGGATCTTTAAAAAAGGTAGCAGCAAGAAAAATGGGAATTGTGGAATCAACACATGCAGAAGAGGAACAAGGTTTAAAAGAAGGCAGGATGGATTTGAATGAGTTATGCAATGTCTGACTGACAATGACTGGATATATTAAAAGCGATGTATAACATTTGCAGCTACAGTTGTGTCACCATGGTTTGTAATGTATAATGTTTGCAATTTTATATATATATATATATATATATATATATATATATATATATATATATATATATGGATCTAGGATGTTTGCTTGAATGAGCAAACATCCAAATCCATAAAAACTGAACACACTTTAATGAAAGTACTTTTATCGAAAAAGCGTTTTTGTTAAAGCGTGTTACAAAAAAAAAAGTAACACTTCATTAATGTTTTAGCAGGGGGACTTCACCTCCCTGCACCCCCTATGTGGGGGGGCTGTGACCCCCACACACCCCCACTTTAATATTCTCCCTCTGAGACTGCACTACAGTGGGGAAAAGGGAATATTCCCTTATCTGCACTGTAGTATGGCCTCAGCAATAGGCATACTTACGCGAAAGTGCTTCTTCGTTGAAAAGCACTTTTGCATAAGTATGCCCGGCCGTTTGGTTTTTATAGAGCCATATATATGTATATAAATATATATATATATATATATATATATATATATACATACACACACACACACACACACACACACACACACACACACACACACACACACACACAACACACACTTTTTTTCCATGGATTTCATTTCATCTAGCTTATCATAAAACTGATTTTTCATTGATGGGAAACTCCTTCTCAGTGTGAACCCATGCGTGTCATTATCATGAAGATTGTTATTCTCTAGGAGGAAACCAGATGTTCTCTCAAGGTTCTTCCTATTTGATTTCCCTGCTACTTTTCATGTTCACATTCTCCCAGACATACCTTGCTATCTTCCAGTCCTTGTGTACTTATACATCACAAGTTATTTGTTGAAAATCTCTATCAGGGGGACCTTCCAGCACACCTTATGGATTTCAGAGGATCTGGGAAGCAGAGTGTGTCTTGTCTCTGTGCTTTATATCCCTAAGTATAGCAATTGCCTTCTCTACTTTCTCCTGCCCAATCTTGGTGTTTGCTGTCTACTCCCTCCACTCTGCCCTAGCACCTTCGAAATGTTTACCTTCCCTTGCCTTCGTTCGTGAAGACTGGTTTTCGCTCATTATTTTTGCTTTTTCTTAGTCTATTTGTTATCTCCCTCTCAGCTTTGCTCTGTGAGGCAAGTTCTGTCACTCCCTTTCTTGTATCTGTTATGAACCTAAAATAACTCCTTGATTCCTTTCTTGATCCCATTTGATAACTCCTTTCAGCTTTAGCCTTCACTGCCCTTACCATTGTTGTGAGCTTTCTGTTGAGCTCCCTTGCACTGTGACTTTTCTCCCTACCTCCCTTTTTCCCCTTCTTTGGTATATTATCATTTGCCCTAATCATTAGCCTCACATTCTTGTGTAGCTATATTGATCTTCAGTTTCTGTCTTCCCTAGAATCGTGAGTACTTGTAAGTCCCTCAAGATTACCGTTAGTACATGCAAGGCTGAATGTGTACTAACATTTGTGACCAAATCAAAAGTAAACTAAAAACCTTTCTTCAGCTACATTAAGAACTTTGACATGACATACAATTCAGTACTGACCTTATCTCTAATGGTATTGCCAATTCTGATCCAGAGGATATTGCTAATATTTTTGCAGACAAATTCTTTTCAGCTTCATCCCTCCAGCTCTTCCCCTATGCACAATATCCCTCATACTCCTGATGGAATCTTTAGATGTCGGCTGAAAAGTGCTAAGTGCAACTTAGCCAAAAAAAAAAAAGCTATCAGCTCTTCTGCCTGATGCTCTCCAATGCTTACATGCTCAAGGTGTAGGAAAAGTTGTTGTTGTGCCCTTGCATAAAGGGAGTCCCTGTACTAACCCTGGAAACTGCATCACTGTTAATCTTCCTATTAATATCTGTAGGGCTGTGGAACAGTTTGTATCTCAACTAACAAACAACAGCATGGTTGATCTTATACGTATGGATGTATACCACTTTGGCTTCATAAAGGCCATATCACACAAGCATAATCTAGTTGAGTTCTTCTAAAGGGTTACTGAGGCCACTGATAAAAGGTATACAATCTACATATTTCCTGCCTGGACCTTGCCAAAGCCTTCAGTGTTATTTGTCATGCTGGGATTATTGACAAACTTTCCCAGTTCAACATCAATTCATATATTTTACTGTCTATTTAATTGGCTTTGTGATAGATGCTATACTGTTAAGGTTAGGGGAATTTGATATAGAAAGAAACAAAAACTTCATCAGCAGTATCCAAATGGAGTTCCGTCTTAGCCCCTCCACCTCATCTTTGGCATATACCTCTGTGACATATCACAAACACCTTTTGTGGTATCATAAACACTGATGTCAAAGGACTATGGCTAACCAAATTTGCTGATGATTACAAACCAGACAGTTGTCAAATTCTTGTCTGGTAATCAAATTCTCCATCAAGGGCTTGACCAGACAAATGTTTGATGTGTTAATCAGGATCTACTTCACTTACCAGAATGCCCACATCACTGACTTTCACTTTGCCGAGACAAATACATCGACAAACCAGAAGACCAACATCCAGAACACCAACTTCCAACTTGAGGTAAGTAACGTTGGCCATCCCACACACCCTATATAAATATACCAACTCCAAGATTGCACTACCATGGGGCTAAGGGGTAAAGTTCAACAGGATGACCAAGTGGTTACTTACCTCGAGTGGAATGTTAGTGTTCTGGATGTCGGTCTCCTGGTTTGTTGGTGTATTTGTCTCTGCAAAGTGAAAGTCGGTGATGTGGGCGTTCGGGTAAGTGAAGTAGACCTGTTGATCATGGTAGTTCCCCCAATGCCAGGAAATGCAATATTGCTTTCTTTACATACATACATACAAATATTTTAAGCATGGGATTAATGCCCTTCTAGCTTGGCAATATACCAAAACACTTGTTCCAGTAATTAGTATCCAGGATGTTCTTAAAAATTCCAAAACTAGTACTTGTTTTAATGTAATTTGGTTGTCTGTTTTATGCATCAGTTGCTCTCTCAGAGAACCAGTTAGCACACTTCTTATTCCTATAGAATCTTCTAAATATGCGGTCTGATGATTCTCTAGTACTTTTTGATAACTGCAAACATTCACAGAGGTAGTTGTCTCTAAATGCCCTATATACCCAAATAAGATCTCCTCTTAGATATCTGTATGAGACTCTGTACAAGTTCAGAGCTTTTAGTCTTTCATAATAACTTAAATTGTCACATCCATGGATGCCCTTGGTATGTTTCTGCTGTACTCTTTCCAGTTTACTAATGCATGTTTTCTTATAAGGTTTCCATATTTTTATTCCATACTCAAGTTTGGATCTAATGTAACTAACAAACAATGACTTCATCACTTCCAATTTCCTGCAGTTCATATATCTTTTTATGCAACCTATAGTTCTGTAACTATCACTAACCAATTGGTTGATGTGATTAGAAAAACTCATAGCTGGATCTACCCATATACCTAGGTCCTTAAATGAGACTACAGTTTCAATCCATGTCTTCTGTATTAAATATTCACCTTTCAATTTATGTCTCCCAAACCTCATAGCTTAGTTTTTTAGGTATTTATCAACATATTATTCTCCTGTGCCCAAATGATCAATTTGGTCAAGCTATTTTGCAGACATGCGATTCTTGGCTTGGCGTGGGAGTGCCTTCTGTGTGGAGTCTGCATGTCCTCCCCGCGGTTGGGTAGCGTTTGAAAGACATGCATGCGTAAATGGGCGTTGAAGGTTGGGCTTCGAGCTGGCACCTCAGCGTTGCGTAAAAATCTACTGCCAATCATTAGCGGACTGGAGTTCCGCTGTGGCGACCCCTTACCGGGAAAAAGCCGAAAGACAAACAACAACATTTTGTAGACACGCCTTATCTGTAACACATGTAATCAGTTTACTCAATTTCAGGTCATCTGCATATAGACTGTAGAACACCTCAGATGAAAAAGTTAGGTCCGAAAGATACAATCTAAACAAGTAAGGGCCTAGGGCAGAGCTCTGTGGCACACCCTGACTGTAATCAAGAATTTCACCTGTCCAGTTGCTGTATGATACTTGCCATGTCTTATTTGTAAGCCAAGCAGCTGTCCTGTCTTATCAAGAGTACATCAATACGTAGTTGTTCTAATTTATTGATCAGTGTTTTGAGTATGACCTTTGCAAATTCTAAAATTAAATCTATGTAAATTATATAACAGCACAATTTTTCATTCATAGCTGTTATTATATTGTTATAGAACATCATGTTACAGGTGGTCATTTATCTGTTATCAATATATGCATGCTAATATATGGTTTCAAGTCCCAGCATATCCAGTTCTGACAATAACTTAACCAATATTACCTTCTCCATTATTTTCCACAACATGAAAGTAAACTTTAGGGTTTTTATGACTCTGGGTTTGTCCTACTCTCCTTTCCCTTAAAGACAGGTTTAATAAGAGCACGTCTCCAATCTTCAGGAATCTCCCCATATGTATATGACCTAATGAATAATAGATAGAATGGTACTATAAGTTCTTGCTGAAGTGTTCTCAGGCCATTATTACTAATTCCATTTCCTGCCTTGGCTTTGTTTGGATCCAGTTTGCACAGTTCTTTTTCAATATATTCTAATTTGATTCCGGTGTCTGTGGTTACCTGGATGTTACTAGAACAACTTAACACCCCTTTTGTGGAGCCAAACTGTTCTGAATAAGATTTTGTAAATATATGTATAATTTGTTGTGTCTGAGAATACATTTTTGAATCTGTACACAGTTTATCAATTTGTATGTTTTTACTCCTTCCATATGTTTATGTATCTATAAAAAGGTTTCCTATTATGCTCAATATCTTTATATAAATGTTCAGTTTGTTTATTTCACTTTTCAAAGTTGTAGTTCGACTTCTCTTCCATTTCTTATATTTTTGTCTGTCACCTTAATCAGATATCTTGTTCTTATGGAAATATATCCCCTGATGTTGTATGCCTGGATCCTGATGTTAAACCTTTTTTCTTTTCTTTTTATTTTTTGCACTCAAACAATGTCTCTTTCAAAACTGTCCACATTCCATCTGCAGTTTTTCCACTGAAAACATCACTCCAGTTAGTTTTACATAGTGACTGTTTTGCTTGCATATAATCTGTAATTTTCTGTACATTGGTTTAGATTTCAGTTTGGCAGAATTATCTAGCAACAAATTAACTTTTATAAAACCATGATCACTGCACAGCAATGGTGGTAAAACTTGACTTGAAGTAAAAAGAAGTTATGTACTCACCATAACGTTCCATCTGAGTAGGTAAACTTCATTTGTCAGCAACCTGTGGGTATCGGATCCATATCGGATCCGAGCCGGCAACTTTAAACAGCTAAGATCCGAGCTCCAAGTTCCTCTCCCTTACCCATAATCCCCTGCCATCCCTCTCTGACCTCAGATCGAGTTTGCTGTAGTAACACAGAACATTATAAAACAGGGATCATCTGCACATCCTAACCTGGTGTTATCCGGAGAAAAGGACAAGGAATCCTTCTAGGATGCACTATAGGTTAGGGGGATGGAGGGGGGGTTGGTTGCTGACAAATGAAGTTTACCTACTCAGATGGAACATTATGGTGAGTACATAACTTCTTTATCTGAAGTAGTTAACTTCATTTGTTCATCAACCTGTGGGACAGAGTCCCCAGCTACCCAAACTTGGGAGGTCCACATGGAAGGATATTACGGAGCACTGCAGAGCTGAAGGATGCTCTCCCTCTGGAAATTATATCCAACTTGTAATGGTTAATGAAAGTATGGGACGAAGCCCAAGTGGCTGCTGAACAAATGTCATCCAAGGACACTGGAGCAAAAGGCAGCAGAAGTAGAAATTGATCGGGTAGAATGAGTGTGGACTCCTTCAGGTTCAGGTCGGCCAGAACTCTTATATGCCAGAAGTATGCATTGGGAAATCCATCTGGACAATGTAACTTTTGATACTGGCTTGCCCAAAGAGGATTTAGAAAAGGATACAAAGAGTTGCTCAGATTTCCTATGTTCAGCGGTCCTGTGCAAGTAGAATCTCAATTACCTGTGTACATCCAGAGAATGTAGTTTGTATTCACCCCTGTTTTGATAATTTGGAAAGAAAACTGGTAAATTAATTAATTGATTGATATTTGGCTCAGAAGCAACTTTGGGTAGAAAGGAGGGATTGGTCCTGAGGGAAACTCTATCTTTATGGAAGACCAAGTAAGGAGGTTTGGCACACAGGGCTTGAAGCTCTGAAACCCTTCTAGCCGAAGTGATAGCGATGAGAAAAGCCGTCTTCCAAGATAAATATTTGAGATCTACCGAAGCTGCAGGTTCAAACGGAGGGGCCGTCAGAGCCTGGAGAACAAGGGTTAAATCCCATGGAGGGACTGTGTCTTTAACCAGAGGCCTTAAGAGGAAAGTGCCTTTTAAGAAAGTCTTACATAATTTGGAAGAGGCTAAGGAACTGAGATCACTTCCCACATGATAATGGGAAATAGCGGCTCATTGGACTTTGACAGTAGAAGAGCTAGCACCTTGGTCGAATAAAGTTGACAAAAATTCTAACACTGCTGGTATCGGAGCTGTAAAGGGATCCAATTTTCCATGCTCCACCCACATTGTAAAGCGTTTCATTTGCTGTTATAAACCTTTCTCATAGAAGGTTTATGAGTGGCTACTAAAATAGCCTTAACAGGGGACGAGATACCGGGAGTCCTAGCCACTACTGGAACTGGATCAACCAAGCTGTGAGCTTGAGGTTGTCCAGATTCAGGGTTGATAATCCTAGTGGGTGAGAGATCAGATCCGGGGTGGGATCTAGAATCCATGGAGGATTCACCAGATGAGACCATAGGCATGGGAACCATGTTTGACGAGGCCAGAATGGGGCAATGAGGATGACTCTGCTCCCCAACCGACGGGCTTTCTGCAAGAATTTTAGCATTAGGGGAAGAGGGGGATAAGCATAAAGTAGACCGGATGGCCAAACTTGCACCAGAGCATCATTGGGGGATTCCCCTGATGGGGGAATTAGAGCGAAGTAGTCGCTGCACTTTACGTTCGAAGGAGATGCAAAGAGATCACAGCAAGGTTGACCCCACTTGAGGAAGCTTTGCTTCGCTATTCTGGGGTTCAGAGACCACTCGTATGGTGAGAGGATGGGTCGACTCAGCCTGTCTGCCAAAATGTTTGACCGACCCGGAATGTGCGTCTCTATGAGAAAGCGGTTGGTGGAGATCACCCATTCCCAAACTCTCATGGCCTCTCGACAAAGTGGGCAGGATTTGGTTCCCCCCTGTTTGTTGATATACCAGACCACTGACATGTTGTCTGTCTGAATTGCAACTGTCCCTAGGTGAAGAAGGGCCTGGAGTGCTTGCAACACCAAAAGCACCGCTCTCATCTCTAGGACATTGATATGCAATAAGGTCTCTGAATGGGTCCACGTGCCTTGGACGGTTCAACCCATACAGTGCCCCCCCCCATCCTAGGCGGGAAGCATCCATGGTCACCGTGGCTAGAGGAGGGGATGTAGAAAAGGGACGCCCTTTCTGGAGGTATGGGGACTGGATCCACCAGAACAGGGATTTCCTGCAAATCCTGCTGAGGGAAATGGAAGAATTCAGTGGATGTTGCAGGATGGACCATTGAACCTGCAGGGTCCACTGAAGTATCCTCATGTTCAAGCGCGCTAAAGGTAGCAGATTGATTGTTGCTGCCATGGAACCTAGAGCCCTCAGAACCAATTCTGCTGGAGGAGCCTAGGATTGTAGAAGGGCTAGTACATGGAGCTTCAGAGTTCGAAGCCGGTCCGGAGTTAAGAAGACTTTCAATAGGTTTGTGTGTAACCTGGCTCCTATGAAGTCCAAGATCTGTTTTGGTTGAAGGGAAGATTTCTTGAGGTTGATTGTGATTCACAGCTGGGAGGCCAAGTGAAGGAAGGAATTTCTGGCTGAACATAGTAGATGCCTGGTGGGGGCGGTCAGGAGCCAGTCATCCAGGTACGGGAAGACCTGTATCCCCTGGAGTCTCAGGTGGGCCGCTACAACTGCCAAAACTTTGGTGAACACCCTGGGGACTGTGGTGAGACCAAAGGGAAGGGCCCTGAACTGGTAGTGGCTGGCTCCTAGCCGGAAGCGGAGAAACCTTCTGGATCGTCTGTCCATCAAAATGTGGTAGTACGCATCCTTGAGGTCTATCAACCACATCCAGTCGTTCTCCTGTAAGAGTGGGAGAATGGATTGAATGGTGACCATCCAGAACTTCTCTTTGGCCACTGATAGGTTCAGACAGGACAGGTCGAGGATTGGCCTTAGATCCCCTGTCTTTTTTGGCACCAGAAAGAACCTGGAGTAAAAGCCCGATCCGGATTGGTCTCGGGGGACGCGGTGGATCGCTCTTTTTTCTAGCAGCTGGCTTATTTCTGCAGCTGCTGCCTCCCTTTGATTGGGTGGGACATCTGGGAGGCTCCAGGGTCTGGGAGGGGGATACAGAAAGGGAATTTTGTAACCTCTGGATATGATTCGAAGCACCCAGCGATCTGTTGTGATGGACTCCCAAACTGCTAGGTACCTCGATAAGCGCCCTCCGACTGCCTCCAGAGTGGAACAGTCGGGCAACCCTTCAGGGTTGCTGCGCGGGCCTATCCAAAAAGGGTTCTCTTGACCCGAAATTCTTTGGTCCCCCTCTGCCTCTGGGCCGGTGTCCATCCTGTCCTCCTTTGCCTCTGAAGGATGAGGGGTCTGGAGCGAAACGGGATTGTTGAGACTTTCAGAACCACATCTTTTTTTGTCCCCTTTGGTTCCTGGAGAAGGACCTCTGGGGAGCTGAGAAGCGGACTCCGACGGCAGACAACGTCTTCCTGTCTTTCTTCCTCTGGACCAGCATGTCGCGGATGGTCTTGCCAAATAGCGAAGAACCGTCAAATGGGGCATTCGTGAAGAACGCCTTGAAAGGTTCCGAAAAATCACAAAGGTGGAGCCAAGCATGTCGCCGTAAGACTATGCCCGCTCTGCTAGCTCTAGCGGCTCCTTCCATAGCATGGGAAAGGATCCGCATAGAAGTGTTCAAAATGGACTTAAGAGTGGCCATTCAAGCTGAGAATACCTTCTTATCCTTGGCCAACATGGACTCTGGGGGCGACCCAGCGTATTCCTTGATAAGATCCCGCTGGAGTCGTATGACATGTGCCATATAATTCAGCGACCTTACGGAGAAGGTAGCTGAAGCGAACATCCATTTCCCCAGGCGGTCCATCGTCTGAGACTCCTTGTCGGGAGGTTGGACCGACGAACTCTCCTGGGCTAGTTCCTTCTTAGTGGCAGCCACCACCAACATGGCATCTACAGGAGCACCCTTGCTCCAAACCGTCCTATCAGTGGGGGGACTGAGGATTCTATCTAGTCTCTTAGGAATGGGCTCCACAGTGTCCGGTTCTTTCCATGCCCTGGTAGTGATCAGATCTACCAGGGGATCAGCGGGAGGGGACACCCAAGAGGTAGATGGGCCTGTGTCAAATGCCTCCAGAAAGACAGACTCATCCGAGGAAAATTTTTGGGCAGACCACCCCCCTCTAATGCGTAACATTTCCATAATGTCTCCGAAGGAGACGTCTTCGGGGGGTGACCTTGGGGAACCTCCCCCTTCTTCTAAATCTGTGTCCTCTGTCAAGGACTCAGGTGAGTCCAAGTGCCTCCTCTTGCACTTAGGTTTGTGAGGAACCTCCTCGGGGGGGCTGTCCGAAGAGGCCTCACCAACCACATCTTGTTCCTCCAAGGGAACCATCTGGGACGTAGGTGCAGGCTGTCCCTGGGGCCGGGTGATGGAAGGTAGGCCCGCCTGAGAGAGAGTGCAGGGTGGAACCGTAGAAGGAGCCTGGGGCCTCGAATCCCTCGACAGTACCCTCTCCACAACATCGAACGCCGAAGGAGAACTGCTCTCTCTTGGATCCGAGAGCAGTCCCCTCGGATCTGATGTGTGGATCGGAGCCGGCGCTGAAGCAATCGGATTCGAAGGGCCAGTATGCTCCGACCGAGATGGAGCCAAAGACACACTGACACCTCCAGATCCGAAGCTCAGCTCTCGGCTCCGAGAGCTCGGATCCGAAAAGGGACCTGACAAACTCGAGGGTGCGGTCGGAGCCGAAGTACGAGGTACTATCGGCGCCGACCCTCCCCCGGCTCCTAAGCAACTTGGATCCGAAGGCTCCAAACTCCGGAAGTGGGTCAGAGAAGGAGCAATAGGGGCAAAAAAGGGGGTTGAGCTCCCCCCCAGGGGGGGGGGGCAGGAGCACTCCCATCTGCAACTGGGCCTGGAGGATCCTATGCATCTTCTGGTCCATATCTGCATCGGACAAGCTTCGGGTGGACTTAGAAGAGGCCACCGAGGCGGGCCAGGAGTGCTGCCACGATAACCTCAAAGTCGACCGGGTCTCCTCCTCTGGCTCCGGGGAGAAACGAGGTGAATGGAGCCGGGAAGGAGAAGGCCTGGAAGCCCTGGGAGAGGCTGCTTGTTTAGCCGGTGGAGCCGAGGAGGAAGACTCGGCCCGCCACTTGTGATGTCTCTCTTTCTTCCTCTCCCGCCTTGCTTCACTCTCCTCCTGGCCTAAGGTGGTAGGATGAGTCCCGGCCAGGGGTAGAAGGAGGCATTGCCATAGCAGGTGCCTCCAAGGGAGAGGAAGTCAAGTCCGGGGGCAGAAGTCCCGCCAGAATCAACTTCGACTTCCTGTCCTTTAAGGGCCCTGGGGTTGAAGGCTGCACAAATAGTGCAGCCTGAGGAGAGGTGGTCATCCCCAAGGCAGATAACACACCGAGTGTGGCCATCCGCTGGGGATAGCTTATGACCACACTCGGTGCATTTAGAGAAAAAGGTTTTTGGGGCCTCAGACATAGTCTGACTAAAAAACACACAAGGCCCAACGCACACGCCTTCACACACATGGGGAGGAAATTAAACTAGACTAAATAAAACAATTAACAATTTTTAAAACTCAAATTTTAAGTAGGGAGCAACACACACACAGTAATTCTAACTATGGGGAAAAAAAGGGTAGATAATAAGATTTTCCTCACAAAATGACTAACTCCCACACCTGGAACTCATTCAAAGCTGCTGATTCAACCCTGGCAAATGAGATCTGGGGTCAGAGAGGGATGGCAGGGGATTATGGGTAAGAGGAGGAGCTTGGAGCTCGGATCTTAGCTGTTTAAAGCTGCCGGCTCTGATCCAATATGGATCCGATACCCACAGGTTGATGAACAAATGAAGTTAACTACTTCAGATCAGTAATTTCTTTAGGAACACAAACAGTGTCTAGTATGTTCCAATCCCTGGATGTTTTTTTTTCAGTCTGAAGCAATTGTTCCTAAATATAAGTTGTGAATAATTTCTTTACTAATGTTGTTGAATCAATATTATTCCAGTTTGTTTCTGGTAAATTTAAGTCCCCAGCTAATATTATTCTTTCCTCCTGAGTTTCATGCAAGAAATGTATGAATTCCTCTCAGTCACCTGCACTTCACTTTGATAGTCTATGCACTCCAACAATTGTTATATGTTCCAAGTTTGTCTTTGTCACAGTTACAAAGTCTGTAGTATTGGTGTTATCACTGAATACAAAATAATCACAGATCTCATAATTATCTTTAATCCCTATCATAACACCTCCACCTGATTTTTTCTTAGAATGTCTGTTACAGTAAAAACATATACCCTGACGGAACTGGTTTCCAGTCGTTCTTTAATCATGTTTTACAAACAATAACAACATCAGTCTTGTGGGAACATAGCAAACTTTCCAATAAAAAACTTTATTATTAATGCTCCTAGCATTAACAACCATTACAGATGCATTAAATGTTGCTATCCGTAAACTGTTAAGTTTAAGATTTGGCAAAAATCCTGCCTAGTCTTTGCCAACTATCTCAAAATATCTGCTGCAAAAATTCTCTTCCCTGATCTTGACAAATGCATGCCATCCTGTGTGAACATATGTGTGCCCAAAACTAGGCTTGGATGCTCTACACATTTCATTTTTTAAAACTGGACATTTTTCCATGTAGGTATTTACCCAAAAAATCTTTTTCATTCATGGTATATCCTTTCTATAGAAGGCTGTAAGTTCCCAACTAACAGTCAGAGAGTCCTTGCAGATGAGATCATTTGTACTGATGTGAATAAAAACAGATCCATACTTCCTTACATTAAGGTGTTCCAAGGATTGTCTCACATCTTCAGTTTTGCTGCTGGCAAGCATAACACTAGTCAATGTTTATTATCTTCTGTGCAAATATAAATATCAGTTCCGCTAATAATTGAATCTCCGAGTATACGAATACCTTTTCTGATCAGATCTGAAGAATCTTCAACTTTTAATAGAATATCTGCTTTCTCTCTCGTTACAAAGGAATGACCTTCATCACCATTAGTCTTATTAACACCACAGTTTTCATTACTTATTAAATTTGCAAGCATACGATTCTCATCCAGCTGGCTTTGTACATCCACAGCTTAAGCCATGTAGTCAACACCTGTCTTTCTGTTTTTTTTTTTTTACAGTAATGTTCTTCGATCCTTCCGTATTCAGTTTTGATTTCTTCATTTTCACCTACCCCTTGCCTCTTTTTTCTACCTTCTGTTTTGGAAAAATGATGCCTTTTTCTGTAACTCCCTGTAATCTGTGTGTTACATAACAAAGCAGTGTCCTTTTCTGTACATATTCTCTTTACTTTACATTTGTCAGTTTCTTTTTCTTCCTTGTTATTTGTTGTTAACTTCTTCCTTTCTTTCTTTTTTGTTTCCTTCTAAACAAACCAGATTGCTGAACACTTGCATCCAGAATTCCAAAGTTGTCACATGCATCGTCTTGTTTCATAGGGGTTGAATGATCTTTACAGACAATAGCCACATCATTTTCTAAATGTGTTCTATTTATTTATTGCCTAACAGTATTTATCTCACCAGTCCAGTCATTGATATAGGTAACAGCAGTTCTCCAACCATGCCAATTTCAGAAGTGCAATCATCATCAGTAATTCTAGAGTTACTTCTAATAATGGTAAGGAAATCATCCAGCTTTTGACATGAGGAACACAGATCAGTAGTGTTATCAGGTGTTACCTTTAAATACGCATAGCATTTATTGCACTGTACAAGATATTTGTGCTTTAGCAAATCATTAATTGCTTAGTCATTTAAGGAATCCATATTCAACTTCAAATGAATAGAATATTATAAAAGAAAAGCATAATCAAAATCAGTAACCACATAATTCAAAGAGAACTTAAATCAACTTCTGTGACAAAAATTACACAAGCAATATACAACTAAATACTAAAGTAAGTACAGTAAAGTTGTTATGACCGTACAAGTTCTGAAAGTCAGGCAAAAACTGTAAGTCCTTTATGTCATGCATTAGTTTCTACTCACTATCGCTCGCAGTTGCACTTCTTTTTAACAGTAAAGACAATAAATCACAAGCCAAGATAGGATTGTTTAGATAAGCTCAACTCCATTGGTAAATCCATTGCTAACATTCCACTTCAGTCTGACCGGGTCATCAGTGGCTTTGGTATCTGTGCTGTTAAACTCTCATTTCACTACCTTATTTCTGTTGTGGTTAAGAACTCCTTTAGACTTTCACAATTACTGCTCTGTGGAATCACCTCAAGATCAAGTTCCAGTCCTACTTTATTCCTCCCTTATTAGGCCCATCTTTGACTATTAACCCTCCTTTTGCATGTATATCACTAAGCACTTAAACCAGCTCAAATGACCTCAATGCTTTCTCACCAAAAAGCTCTCAGTTCATAGTACCATTAACACCCTTAACTACTCTGATAGACTTAAAGCCCTATCCTTGTACTCAGTCTCATATAGGTTAATGAGGGACGCTGTTTGCTTAGTCTTGCATGCTATTGATGGCCGTCCATCCATAACCTCATTTCCCATTTTTGCACATAGGGTCTGGATGTCACATTAACAGAGGAAATCATCTCGAGCCAATGTTCACACTGTTCGATGATGTACCACAACATTATCAGTACCAGCTGGTTGACAGATATCTAATCCTAAATATTATCGCCCATTCCTAGAATAGACTCCCTTCATACCAAGCAGATTACTTCACTGACAATCTTTAAAACAAGTGTGAGTGACAGCGTGGGTGATTGCAGATTTTCTCTTGGGGTATAAAACTGTTTAATGGCAGACACTCCTGCACAAATATTGGGTGATGTGGCTTCTTGATCATCTCCTTGGTTACATGTTTAGTAAGTACCTATAAACCAATGAATGTGACTCATTCCCATAGCTTATTTATTCCCTTAATTGGCTCACAGACTCAGAACTTATCTTTAATAATTTCCTCTAGCTCAGTGTAATGTGCTTTTGTAAAATTATTTACACAGTAGTAGCAATAAAAAAAAATAAGACAAATTACATACATGTGCAATCCAGCTGATTATGACACTTAAGAATTGTACAAGATGCAGCTGGGGTGGGTGTACTCGGTTTGCACTTAGCAGGTCGAGGTGGGTTTTGTCGAACCTACTGTAGTCGATTTCAGGAGGTCGAGTGGTGACAATGTCGAACCCGACATTGTCGAAATACAAATGTCGCCCCCATCTTGAACCATGTTAAAGCCCGTTCCAAGGTTTTAGGCAATTTGTATTTCGACAATGTCAAAATTCGACATTGTCGGTTTCGCTGCATGGTGTCGACTATACCATCATTCAACAGTATCTGGTTCGACCTACTGTAGGTAAACCGGTGTACTCTAATTGAGACTTTAAACAATCATGACAAACATTTAGCCTTAGTAAAAACAGTCATCTTTTATCAGTAGTGTCTTCATTTACTAGATTTAGCATGCACCAATAAAATACACTCAGCTGAGAATTTTGGAGCACAGGCACAAATGACATATGAAATTTGTATCTTTATCTCCTTATTCTTATTTCATGTCTGTCTGGCAAACCCACATTGAACAACAGGGTTTTTTTTGCTGTTGAAGAAGTTACAGGAATGCACTAATTTTATTCTGCTGTTGTAATATATGAATTTATGTAATTGCTTTCATTTTTAGGTTGCATATTTCTTTACCATGTGAATATTTTATAAATACTCAGATGTTTCAAAAATGGAACAAACATTTTTACCATTTCTTCTTTACTGTAGTTATTCTTCATATAATGTTTACATGTTTTTTGGTCATATTATCCCAAGTCAGTATCTATCGTAAGTTTGGTAAAAATCATTCTGTAGTCACGTCATAGGATCATAAGAGGTTACTAGGCTAGCAGGGACCTTACAAGCCTAGCCAAGTTCAACTCATGTTCCCAAGAGTGTCTGGTTCACACAGCCACTAAAATCAGCACCAATTGCCCCTCTCCAAGAGAGACACAGGCGGAACTCCAGGGGTGAATTTCTGGTTACCTATCCAATCATCCAAGTTTTGATTAAATAGTTCCAATGAGGGGCTTTGTTTAACATGAATAGGAAGTTTGTTCCAAAGGTGGGACAACCTCTGTGAGACAAATTTGTCTCAACAGCAAGTTCTGTTGATGTCACATACCAGGTTAAGGTCCTTTGAGCGAGTGACCCATGTGCCATTTGACTTGTGAATGTGCAGTATTTCCATCAAAGTTAGGTCAGAGATTGCTCTATATGCAAAACCCCTCTGAGCAGTCTGTATGACACAGAATAAAGTGACAATGATTTCAGTCTGTCTGCATAAGACAGATCTTGAAGACCCTGAATTTTCTTTGTAAGGAATCTTTGTGGTCTCTCCAGTTGATGTAGGTGTTTGGAAAGGAACATACCAAAGGGAGCATTATACTCTGTTATTGTCTGATGAGGGAAGAGTACAATGGGGTTATAACCTCATTTTTTCTGAAGGCAATGCCCTTACTTATGAGCTGAGCAATATAAAATGCCTTTCTTACCACTATGGAGATATGGTGATCGAAGTTAAGGTTGATGCCAACCTATGTGCCCAGATCTCTCACCACTGACTGTGTGCTTAGGGTATTACTATTGATGTGGTAGTTTGCAGGAACATCACCCTTGCTAAAGGGAATGATAATGCATTTTTTTGCATTGCGTTTAAAACCATGACTTTGGCACTAGTCATTAGTCTGTGTAGGACCTTCTTGCAGGATGTTGACATCACTAGGGGTTTCAGTGATTGCTCCTAGTTTGCAGTCATCAGCAAACTTTGTCAGTCATAGTCCTTTAATTTTAGCTTGGACTTTGGAGAAGTAGATTCCAAACAGTAGGCGTCCCAGAACAGATCCTTGTGAAACACCACTGGTTACGGGTCTGCTGAAAGAGGTAGAGTCTCCAATTTATTTCTATGAGTTCTGTCAGAGAGCCAGTTTACAACCCACCTGACAATTTATGGGTTGATACCCAGCTGGGTGAGTTTATCAGTGATGCTTAAGTGTGGGATTGTGTCAAAGACCTTGGCTAAGTCTATGTAAGCCATATGCACAGATTTGCCTTCATCTATGGTTTTGGTGACTGTATTGAATAAGTCCACCATGTTTAACAAGCATAATCGCCATCCTTGACAAAGTCAAACTGGGTAGGGTTGAGCATTTGGAGATTTCCTATATCTTTGTTAATAAGGTCCATGATGATTCATTCCATGGCCTTGCAGATAAAGCTGGTCAGGCTAATGGGTCTGTAGTTCTTGGGCTCTGTGGATGCACCCTCTTTGTGCAAAGGGATGATGGTAGCTGTTTTCCATTCCACTGGGATGAAGCCAGTGCTTAGGCTGTGAGCAAAAAGCGTGCTCAATGGTGAAGCTAATTACTTTCTTAACCCATGTAGAATACAGCCCGAGACGTTGTCTGGTCCCATAGAGGCTGTGTTTATGGCCTTGGAGAGGGCATTTAAGACCTTTTCCTTGGAAATACCAGGCAGGGAACAGGTGTTAGTAATGCTTTGGAGTATATGTGGTGGGGACAGGGGAGTGAAGTTTTCACTCAACCTGTCAGCCAGCAGATTTGCTATATCCACTGTTTCTATATATGTAGTACCATTAACTATAAGTTCAGTGCAAATCTGGGCATTGCCTTTCAGGTTACAAATGTAACTAAAGAACGCCTTATGGTTATCCTTAGTTAGGGAAGCTAATTTGGATTTGTAGTTAGCTTTGGAGAACTTCATTAGGAGTCTTATTTGCTTGTTTAAGTTGAGGAGGGAGTGTTTCCAGTTTTGAGACCATTCCTTCCTACTCTTAAACAGCAATTTCTTTCTCCTGTTATATAGCCTATTATGACAGTTGTCCACCAGGAAGGTTTGTTTTTCCTTGAAGATCTTGCTTTGGTTCTATCAGGTACGGCAGAGTCAATACAGTTGTACAAGTGCTTATATAAAGCATTGGTGTATAACTCAGCATAGATGTCTGTTCCATCAGTGGGGGGAAGGGCTATGAAGCTATCTCCTTGGGTAAAATAAAACTGAGTATACATCAGCATCACTTAACTAATTTTGACTCTACTTATTCAGCTCTATAGCCATGAAACAATCCCTCTGCCAGAACTGGACAGGTGCCCATCTCACGGGCAGCACTTGTACTGTCATGTTATCCAGCAAAATCCCCCATACTTGATGGTTGCAGTGTCCCACCATCTGGTCTAATCACTCTTGCCTATCTGATTACCAAGTGCCACAATATAAAATACAATAAGAAAATTGCATTCACAAAAGCCTTTAATAGTTTTACTGGTGACAAACTCGCATGTAAAGCTAGAAATGATATTAGCTAACAGGAATCTAAAACTCAAGCGCTATAATATGGTGTTGCTCTGAATCTGCTTCACAGCTGACCCTTGTTAAGTGGCCTTACAGTGTTCAAAATGGTCTCTCGTCATTCAAATTGTAACACCATTTAAATCTCAAAGTGTTAAAACTGAACTCCTGAAAAAGAAACAGCATACTCCTAAAAAAGAAACTGCTTTCTCCTGAAAAAGGAACAGCTTTCTCCTGGAAAGGTGGGGAAGAAATGCATGTGTCCCCTAACAAACAACTGTATTCTGAACAAGAACATTCTGAATTGTTTGTTGGCCAGCTACCATCATACCTTATTAGGAACCATAATAATGTACCTTATTTCATTTATATAACAGATTGTAATCATTCGTCCACCCCCTGTTCACTTGAAGGTACTTACAGCACTTGAAATTTTGTATATTTTCATGAATCATCTTTGTCCAAAAATACCAGTGACCAGTCAACCAGTTAAGACCATCCTTTCAGTATTTATTCTAGAAACATTGTTGTACTCGTTTTCCAAACCTTAACTTTGCCTAACAAAATGCATCGCAACTTTAAGCAAAACCCTGTGTTTTAATTATGTCTAATACGCATCCCTGAAAGTGCAATTGATGGAGAAGAAAATCAAACAAATACTTAAATCAGATTATGCTTTGGGAGACTCCCAGATGTGTTAAAGGTTCAAACTTGTACTACAAAACATCTTTACCTTACAGCTTGCAATGCCAAACTACCATGGCATAAACTGGTGTACTGTTCAGCAAAACTGGCTATTCCGTATGACTTTCTCAATGCAGAATGCAGAATCCACACCACTGCTGTATTCTTAGTTTTCTCCTGTTCTAAACCACCCAGTGGTGGTATCACAATTTGTTTAGTGGACCGTTTAATCGTAAAATGTTTTCATAGTGGTAGTTCATAGGTAGTTACTACGCTGATGACTTCAGGAGACCTTTATAAAACTAGCCATGCTTGTGTCTGCAAGGTTAACAGCTTAACCAAAGTCCCAATTGTATAATGTCATCCTAATGTTGTCATATTAGGATGGCTGAAAGAATGAATCCGAGACAAAGTGGCATACACCAGTTCTTGACCTCTGCAGCTCTGTCAAAGGCAAAGTCATGACAATATTTCTTTGTGATTCCTCCCTTACTCAATTGGTCAAGGGATGACTGCCTTAGTGGAACAATGACCTCCAAGTCTCCTGTATGCTTGTCTTCTCTTCCTTTTGACGGCAAAATTCATTCAGATGGTGAAAGCACATCAGGGTAGGGTGATCCTTATTGCCTGTTTCATCATGTCAGAACTGGTTTCTACTTCTGTTGCCATATTAGAAGGGCAGTCATGTTCAAATCAAACCAGTCAAAACATCATGTTCTCACCCCTAAGTTAAGCAGCATCTACATCATGTATTTTGAAATTGCCACAGAACATGAACTCAGACCACATGATTCCACATTTTGCACTGAATACAATAGACTAAGGTAACAGTTTCTGTAGGTTATATTCCTCGCTTTTATGAAATATTTCCTGCTTGAGTATATGAGATGGTTATTTTACTACATATCCATAAAACAAGGCACTTTACACACATCAATCTATTTTGTTAGCACTTTGCACCTGTCAGTATGTAATGTTAATTCTAGTTCACTCAGTGATCTGTACCTTGACCGAGCATTTTTGATTCCACACATGGTTCTGTCTTGTATTACTAAGTTATGTTACTCATTAGATTCACAGTCTTAGATGCGGTTCTTTAAATCAGCTGCCAAAGCATAAGTAGGCTACCCGGGACCATTTGACCTAATGAAAAGCAAACAAGCAGACAAGAGATACTTTCTTGGCCCAGTAACAGAAATTTTTCTCTCATCACTGTAATATTTTCTCTCCCTCCCTCTTTCAGAAATTTAAATGCATAAAAAACTTTTCAGGAGTTGTTACCTTCTGACATATAGAAATGTAGTACACTGTGCCTCTTCCTCCTTTGAACTTTATTTATTTATTTGTATTTGTTTAGCAGGAGGTCTACTGGGCCAGGGTGAGCCTATGTGTAGTAGAAGCCCGGGGAGAAAAGCTCCTAAAACATACAAACAACATGATAAAGCTACAGAATCAAAATACAGAAATCAAGCAGTGATGGTGCAGAACACTACATTACAGAATAGGTGATACAATAAAATAGGTAGTACTAGTTATACAAATATTGGGCGGCTACGGTGGTGCAGCGGTTAGTGTTGCCGCCTCACAGCAAGAGGTTCCCCGGTTCGATGCTGGGGTGCCTTCTGTGTGGAGTCTGCATGTCCTCCCTGTGGTCGCATGGGTTTCCTCCGGGTGCTCTGGTTTCCTCCCACATCCCAAAGACATGCTGTAGGTGGATTGGACACTCTAAATTGGCCCTAGGTGTGAGTGTGTGCGTGTGTGTGCCATCTGTGGAAGTTTGGGCGCTGGGCTGGCAACTCGACACCGTAAAACTCCACTGCTAATCATGAGTGGACAGATGATCCGCTGTGGCATCCCCTAACTGGGAAAAAGCCAGAAGAAGAAGACTAGTTATACAAATGTTAGATTTTAAATATGCAAGCCAAACAAGAATACAATTGATGACATAGGATAATAGTGAATGTGTGAAGATTACAGTATTGCAGTAGAGAGGAATTATGCTTGTTGTGAAGAAGAAATCAAATTTGTGGATCTACTGTGTCTTGTTCACAGACAGATTACCCTGAAGACAGAGGCTGTCAGGCAGCACCAGCTGAATCATTTGTTAAATGAAAGACACACTACTTACTTTAGTTAGTTCTGGTACTGTCTACCGTATGGTATATAAGAAGGACTAAAACAGTGTGGCGGAGACCAGCTGAGTGTTGCTAGCTTTGTCAGCATGTATTTTGGAATATATCTTAGAAAAAGGAAGTCAAACCACAATGACTCATATTCTGTATTGAGTACATCGGCTAAGGTACTAATTTATTAAACCTACATTCTGTATAGTCTGTCTCTTCTCTTTCCTGTTTACGCACCATGTGGTACATCAGGCAATGAGCACCTTTCAGCACTTGTTGTTTCTGTAGCAGTTACAGGTTTTACAGGCTCAGGTTGCTAGCTTAAGGCCCAACCCTTGTTGGAGGGTGCACCACACACATTCACATGCACACACTCACACCAAGGGCCAATTTAGAGTGTCCAGTCCACCTACTGCATGTCTTTGGAATGTGGGAAGAAACTGGAGCACCCGAAGGAAATCCTCACAAATGCAGGGAGGACATGCAGACTCCACACAGAAGGTACCACAGCTGAGAATCAAACCAAGAACCTCTTACTGTGAGGTGACAACACTAACTGCTACACTACTGCGCCATCCACATTATGTATATTACAGACTCTACATTCATAGTTGACCCCCTCCATCTTGGATGGGACCACATTGAGAAGTCTTTTCTTTCTGGCGCAGTCCTTTTCCAGGTGGGTGAATCCCTCATGGTGCAGGACTTCAGTCAAATTATACTTTATTTCTGCCATGGAACTTGCAATACCCCATTGTGCTCTTGGTAAGTTCACCCCCCCCAACATGAGTCTAACCTTCGTCCTACCACCCCACGCCTGTATTCTCTCTCTCTTCTAGTTTCTCATCTTCCCTTGACATGTACTAGTTCTTTTTGTGTCAACTGACAGGTATGAACTTCCCAGTCAAGTTAAGAATAATTCTGTTGATTTTGGGGGGTAATTTTCTCTCCTGCTTTGTGAATATGGAACAAAAATATCAGCTTATTTGTTCTGCTTATTTATTTTCTCTCTCCCCCAGCACTCTTTTTCTCTGCCTACATTCCATAAATATATAGAATCTATAATGAGCTATCTATTACACTTCTTAGCAGTTCAATATTGAACTCGAAACCAATGAATGTAAGTAACTCATCAGACCCACTGAAGAATCCTTACAAAACAGTACTTACTTGTGGGTTGCATCACCAAACACCACCTGTAACATTAAATATAACAATTCTGAGACAGAACAACAGTGGAGAAAAGGGCAAATTCCCTTAGCTCAGTGTTTGCCAATCTCACAGAACAGGCATGCACTTCTGTACCTTAGCAATGCAAATGAGAAAAATGTATACATTCACAAACTGCTATGCTCAAAAGATCATATTTTGATCAGCAAAGCCTGCCTATCAATGAAGTGCAGTTCAACAACTTGAATGGATCATTGTGTGTATAAATATATATACATATATATATATATATATATATATATATATATATATATATATATATATATATATTATATATATATATGTATGCATATGTGTTTGTGTGTGTGTGTGTGTACATACATTTAAACATGCACACACATGTATAGAACTCTCTCTATCAAAGGTGTGACAGCACATTGTACTAGCTCTGACTGAAAAATATGCATGTTCACCATGCCAGCATCAAACTATAAAATTTGCTGCTGCAGTTTCCAAGCATTTTTGCAGGGGTACCCATCATTGGAATCTGCACCCCAAAGTCTTCTAACTGTATAAACTAACTATAAAGTCACTGGATCTTGGAGAGGAGAGCATTTGTAGCGATACAAAAACTTTGGACTTGGTGTGTACTCCATATCACTATTAAAATTGGCTTCCCTGAACTTCACTGAACTTATCCAATGAGTTGCCATCTGACTGAGTTTAACACAATGAAGTCAGACTTCACAGACAGTGTTTTCTGTAGGAAATCAGTGCTTCAGCAATTTTTAAATATATCCAAACAGTGATTCCTTTATTTTGAGAGATTTTTTTCCCTTCTTCATGTTTATGCATCTGTGGAGTTGATATATACATTTAGGTTTGTGGGAGCCTGCCCCCTCGTGAGGGAGGGTACATTGTGTTGCAACCTGCAAAATAAGCTTTTTTTCTTCTGGATGAGTTTATAATCTGTTGTTTTCATCTGGTTGTGACCTTGTCCTAACTGGATTAAAGTCATACCATTCCAAGGATCACAAATTAGATTCAAAGAACCTAATCTGTGATTCAGAGATTCAAAGATTCAAAATAATGATTGTCCTAAATTACAGTGGGACCCACCCTCCCTTACACACGCAGACATATGTATACATGAGTATGTCATGCACATTTTTAGAGCAATTCACAGCTGTTTGAGAAAAAAAAACAATCAAAAGGATGAGTCAAGAGTACAAGAAGGGTAGATGTGATGGCACTAACAGCAGGGCAGGTAAGGTCTATAGATCATACGCTTTCATTCTTTAGCATCTTTGTGCATTTGTCTTCCCAAGTACTAACTGTCCCTTTGTCTTTAATGCCCTCAACTACTTCTTATGAGAAACATTGTGCTTTTTTTTCACTTTGTGTTGTTAATTTACTTCATACAACATTTTTTTTGCTTCTTTAGTTTCAGTGTTTATTTTCCATCAAAGTTCTTCTCCCCCTCCTTCTAGACCTAAATTTCTGTGGCCCCCATCTAGACCTTAATTTCTGAGTTCTTTTCCTTCCTGTTGTATTCAGCCTTCTTGAAATCCAGCACTTTTATCATTCCTAGGTGTCTTCCAAATTTTGTATCTAAGATCATCTTTCTGTTTACATTTGAGGGTACCCAATATGAAAATTGTTCTGCTTGGGTAAATTTGAACAAAGGCTTTGGGAAGGCTGTTTAATGTGAATATGAGCTGATCAGGAAATAGGTTCTGCAGTAACGTACCGCAGTGCAGCACTTCACCTATATGGTTTTCTCACCTGTTTGCAGCTGTGGTGTAAGGGGATCTACCTTAAATTTAAATTGGGAAAAATAGACTGTACAGTGTTTAACTTAACAAGCACAATTCCACAGTTTTAGTTGACTTTGTGCTAAAGTCTGTGCATGCCTAAAAGAACTTAGGAACTTGAATGTGCATACTTACACTTTCCTTCATATTGGTTCATAGGTACTTACTAGGCCCTTGATCTGTGAGGGTCTTAAAAAGTATAGCCTTACATTCCCTGATTCCCAAGGTAGTTTTTAACTCTTATACTTTACATATGAATAACCTGGAGATGGGCCAAACAATGATTTATAGTTACCCTTCCATTTGTCCAAATTATGTTTGTATAGAGTAAGAGAAGTGCTTTGTTTTATGTGGAGTGAAAGAGTGTTCCACAGAAGTGCTATTCTCTGGGATGCAAATCTGTCCCTCCAACGTATTCTATTTACTTTGCAAAACAGATTGAGATCTCTTGAGCAGTTGTTTACGATACCATTAGACTTGTGAATATGTGATACTTCTGACAGATTCGGGTCTGTTGAAGCTCTATATGCAAAGCAGAGGTTGTCTCTCAATCCTGTATGATACTGAGAAGAGGGAAAGGCCTGTGATATTCTGCTTAGCTTTTATGATTTAGGCCCTAGACTTTGTTTTTTGTTTAGTGAGAAAAATTTGTGGTTGTTCCAGTTATTACAAGTGTTTGAGCAGGTGCTAACTAAAAGGAGCATTATACTCGGTGATAAGCATATCGAATGCTGAGTGCAGTAGAAAATTTTCCCTGGATCTGGATGCAATGCTTTTAGACATAAACTGTGCAATGAAGAAGGACTTCTTACAATATCTGATACATGGTGATCAAAGTGTAGTTCATTGATGACATATATTCCCAGATCCCTAACTATGGGATGTACTTTCAGGAGTATGTTGTCCATGTGATATTTACAAGGGGAATCATGCTTACCAAAGGATACAATGAATACACGTCTTGGCATTTAGTTTAAGTCCATGGTTTCACATCAGCTATTTGTTTGGGACAGGCCTTCTTGAAGGATCTTGGTGTCCCCTGGGGAGTTTATGATGGCACCAAGTTTGTAGTCATCAATAAACACGGTCAGCCACAAAGCATTTAACTGTTGACCTTTGAGAAGTAAATGCCAAAGAAGAGTGGCCCAAGGACGGACCCATATGAAAAGTTACAAGTATTGGAAAGGATTGATGCCATCTTGAAGTCCATAATAAAGATGCATCGGCAGTAATGAATATGCTGCATTTTGTTCTTTGTATCTTATTAATATATCTTAGGAAGCATCTCTTTTTGCTCCAGACTGTCAGTAACTTCAAATCAGGAATACAACTTCAATTTAATGAGATTGGGAAGTCCACATGAAGGGTAGCTTGGATTTAAACCAACATATGATCTCACTTACCAAGGCCCACTTGTATATATCATATTGGTGCTGTTGCTGAAACTTTTACCTAAATGCTTTTTCTGATATTCAGATAAAAACAAATGCAGTTTTGTCTTGCACTCACAAGCATTCCCAGCTTTCATTAGTGCGTACTTTGTAAATCTTTTAAAGTTTTCCCATAAAGATGTCACTGTTGTCTTACTGTCTATGTGTATTATACAGTCTTAGTTAAACCACTGTAAAAAAAAAGCCTTAATTTAGCAAAATATAGTTTTTCATGAATGCTTTTCTGCATAATGGATGGTGAAAAGATTAATCAATTACTTTAAAAAATGAAAGCTAATTAGTAAGGAATAGTACAAAAAATGCTTTTCTTTGCTAAGCAGGACCAGTGAAATAAAACTGGAATATTGTCATTATTGCTTTACCACAACATTCACCACATAAACACGTGGTATAAAAAATGCAGCATGAACTTAAAAAATTTTTCATTTATAACACAACGAAGCCATCATTTCATTTCTACCAATTGTTGTTCCAGGCCATAAGGTGGTGATGGATGTAGACAGTACTTTAAAAATCAGTGCAAATTAAAGCTTACAAAAGCAGAGGATATGGTCCAAACTAAAATTTAAGACTTATGTTCTTCACAAATACTGTGTATTCCATATTTCAGAGGTTGAATGCATAATGGCAGATGTCCACATTAATTTAAACAGATATGCCACCAAATATTAATGGACCTACAATAAACAGATAACAAGGGTATACCAAATTAAGTAAAAATACTGATACATTTTTGTTATGATAGGACTTACTCATGATAATGCAGAGTTAGTCTTTCTGCTTCACCTGCTTGCCTTAAAAGTAAACTGCTTCCCCTCAAAATCCATCTCATCATAATCCCTGTAAGCTACCACTTTGTAGTGAACATTCTTTAAATATTCACCCTAATAATTTCATGAACACAATACAGTTCAGAACACAATATCAGGTTCATAGTACATATTTTGCCTTCTTGCATTGTTTTATATCAGATGTTATGTCTGTAGTATTGTTGAATCAATATACTTTAAGGACATTATGTGCTTTCTCATGTGTTTGTGGCATCTGTATATTACAGAGTACCTATGTTGTGCCTGAAAAAAGTGCATCTACCCAGTTAACAAATGTTAAATAAAAAAGTGGCAAGTTTCCTATTCCAGGGGTAAGGTTAGACAGGCAGCACTGGTCTTGTGACCTCTAATGTAGACCAGGAGCCTGACAGGCTCAAGCTCAAGAAAGGAGTGACACGGCATGCACTTAGCATGCTGATGACATTGCTTGTCATTGTCACTTTTGGGGACCTTGTCTGGCCAGAACAACATGATGACTTTCTGTGCCCTGTCTGATGCTGTCCATAGAGTCCTCACTCCTTGATGTTTGAATCTCACTACAGGTCTGACTTCTCAACCAACCAGGAGGCTCTCTATGAAGGCCTGGAAAGGAGCTGTAAAGGTATATTGGGAAAGCAAATCAGGTGGTGAAAAATGTTAGCTATTTTCAAAACAGTGATATCGCCATAATATAATATATGTGTATATATGCATCTATGTATATACAGTCATATACAAAAAAGTCACATATGGTTTGATGGATGTGATTAACTTACAGTATTACTCCCCATTTTCCACATATTCATGGTGCTTCCAGTACAGCTTTTGCTGACTACCACTGCTAGCTTGCCACACATAGAAGAGATCCATCCTAAGTGATTCTCTGTCAGTCAAATCTGAATACATAGGCAGATAATGCTGTGGGATTCTCTTCAGTAATGCTTTGCAAGTAAGTTGTAATAGAAAGAATACAGAATGAGACTACTAAATGACTCCCTTATTCTTAATCACTTACCTTAAAATGGGGTATCACATAGTTCTCCATTACAAACCATGTAATGTGGCATTAATTACCTCTCAGCAGAACACCAGCTAGGAATTATAGTGTACTGTAAATATCTGTACATCTGTATAATAGCCTGTCTATGACCAGGAGTGGAGTACCTTAACATAGTAAGGTCATGAATGTCTGTGTCTCCCCAGGGCCTGATCCAGCACAAGCTGACTAAGGCAGCTGCCTATGGCCTGGTACTGGCTAGGGGGTCTGACCATGTAACATTAGTTTAGAAAAAAAACTCAATTTTTGCTCTTAAAAAAGTCCAGTTTGCTGCTCAGTACTCCAGTCTCTTTCTTTGGCAAGTGCTTTGAGCCACTGAGACTGGAGTACACATGCATAGTAGCCTTCCAGGAATTGGCATGAGCTTTGAAAGTTGGGCAGCCTTTATCAGTCTCCTGAGTGAACCAAAGACAGAGATGGTTAATGACTGCAGCATTACACTGTGGGAAATTATGAAACAGAGGGATGCTTGAATTATGAAAGATGGATGGAGTCCCAGGTTGGTACAATGCAGCAATGCCACAGTGATTGAGAGGATGCAGATGGTTTGCAGCAACAAGGGAATTATTTTTATGAGAGTCTGTGTGTTTGTGTGTGCCTGTATATAAAAAGCCCCAGTCAGTGAGCACTGTTTAGTTAAATGACTTGCTCAGTGTTACGCAGACTGAAACCTTGTACCTCAGCTATGGAAGCCAAGAGTCTTAATCTTCCACACCAACTAAAAGTCCTCCTTTAAATTTTTTTATTTTCTAGTAAAACATTGAGGATTACAGTCGCAGAGTTTCATAGTTTAGTGGTTCATAAAATACATTTTGATGTAAAAGCTGTTGTCCTGTTAACTTTTAAAGTGGGTTTGAGTGGTCTACTCTTATTGTCTCCAGTTTTACAGAACATCTATGATTTTGCCTATAATTTATGTCCTGCTCTGTCCTTGAGCAAGTCACTTAATCAGACGCTACTGTGAAGCAATTGAGAATTTAGGCTAGGTTCCTTAAAGGTCTCCAGAACTGCTTGCCTAATTACTATGAACTTGTTGTCATTGTTTGCCAGCCATCCCTTATTGCATAGCTGAAGTACTGCAGGAAATGTTATGGCAATATCACCAACACACCAATTTTTAAGGTAACATAGGCAATTTATTCTTCAAAGGCAACCGACTTTCCATTTATAGATGGATCAATGAAATGCAAAGTTGTTTTCCAGCAGCAACCTCTGCAATGTACAGTTATTCAGATGTCTGTTTCTTTTGCAGAGATTGTATATATTAATTTAGCATGTTATCAGGTGGTAAATATTTCTTATGTTGTCAAAAATACACTTCTGTTTAAACTGTGCTACACATGGCTGGGAACTTATAGTATGACGCTAATGATATTTATACAAGTTCATGTAGTTCGTCCAGAGATACCAATAAACAACAAATAATTTAGTTCTTCATACCAGTAAAGAGTGTATGCAGTTAACAAAATTGCCATAACTGCTGGTGGGGATGGGGGAAGGGGAGCTTCTTTTGATGAGTGTACCTTATGCTTTTATCATCTGGTCATTTTAAACAGTCCTTAATCTGTCTTTGCAGAACTAGAGCTAATGAAAGTTATACAAATTCATGTAGTTTGTCCAAAGATATCAATAAAAAGCATCTATATCACGTTATCGAAAGTTTACTAAATGAAATCAATAAAGGTCAAATTTTATTGATCTATTAACTAAAATATTGAATAACGGAAAAAAAAAAAAAAAAAAAAAACTAAATGGCGTAGGCAGGGGGGCAAGCCCCCCTGCACCCCCTACACCCCCCTTACTTAAATATACCAACTCCAAGACAGCACTACATTGAGGTAAATGGAAATTTCCCCTTACGGAGATTTCCATTTACTTGCACGACTTTCTTCACTTTCGATATTGTCGTGCCGACAATATCAGACTCGATTTTGTCAGCTTACGACAACGTGAAGTAGACCCATAAAAATACACTTACTCTCCAACCTCTACAAACTCCTCTACCTACATTTAATACTGCTGAGATCGTAGGCTCTGTGCTACTGCTAAACAAGAAAAAGAGCATCAATATTCTTTGTGCGTATATCCCTCCAGGTAATAACGCTCCAATAATTGAGGAGATTCCACAATGGTCAAAAGATAACCTCCCACAAGAGACTATTTTATTAGGTGACTTAACACTGATTGGCTAGCCTGCAACTCTAAAAACCCCTGTAACCACATCAGCCTGTATTGTTTCTCTCAACTCATTCAAGAACCCAGTAGAGTAGATAAAAAATCCCAAAAGGAATCTATACTAGATTGGACTTTAGTAAACTACCCTGAACATAATTATCAAATAGGTTGCCTACCAGATGGTCTTAGTGACCACCTCCCAGCATTCCTCCTACGGAAACATACAAACTTACCCAAACCTACAGTCTATAGACTAGTTAGAAATTATCACAATGTTAATCCTCAAGATCTCAACACTACATTAAAAAATGTAACTGGGAACCATTACTCACCCTTGACTTAGACCAAGCAGTTGACTACTTTAATAGTACTCTTACTAACATCCTTGATTTAGTAGCCCCCATAAGAAAATTTTGAGCTAAACTACATTATGCTCCATAGCTTAGTAAGTCCACTAGAGCCTTATTAAAGTCCAGAGATAAGGCATGGAAAACCTGGAAGAAAAATAACACTAGTCTATCCAAACAAATCTATCAACAACTTAGGAATCAGGTCAAAAAACAAACAAAGCTCGATAAACAGAACTACTTTCTAGGTATTCAGAACAAACACTCTAACAACCCCCAAAAGTTCTGGCTTGCAATTAACTCCCCACTAACACCTGGTAAAACCACCATACCAGCTCCCACCTCCACCTCCACCAAAACAAATAGCGACATGGCCTCCCAATTCAATCATCACTTTACTGAATCCATTAAATCACTATCCACCCAACTATCCAAAAATAGCTATTCATCCATGCCAACAGTAGCTCCTAACAACACACCTCCCTTTACACTCTCACTTGTCCCAACCTCTACAATAAAAAATACCTCTTAAAACTTAAACCCACTAATCTTGCAGCAGATGGTATACCAGCTACTTTCCTAAAAATGGCTGCCAGCTCCTTATCCTACCCGGTCTCAATCATTATCAACTGCTCCATAGAGGAATCCTATATTCCACAACTGTGGAAAATCTCCTACATTATTCCCCTTCATAAAGGTGGAAATTCCTATGATTTCTCAAACTACCACCCCATTGCCATTCTGTCTCCTTTATCAAAGATACTTGAGAAATGCATACGCTCTCAGGTCATCCATTTCCTAAATACAATCTCCTCTCCTCTACACAACATGACTTCCACCCACACCACAGCACAACCACCGCTATTCTCTCTTTGACAAACTTGGTTAACCAACATAGAAACAGCAACAGTTTTGTATCTGCTATATTCCTGGACCTCTCTAAAACATTTCACATGGTTTCTCACGCCATACTAATAGATACCCTAACCTGTTTATCCTTTGCCCCTGACACTATTGCATGGTTTAAAAACTATCTATCAGACAGACAACAATCTGTCCAGTGGCAGGGTGTTTTATCACCTTTACTCCCAGCCACCATTGGTGTACCCCAAGGTTCTGTTTTGGGTCCACTTCTCTTTTCTATCTTCACTAATAATCTGCATACCTCTACCCTGCACGGCTCACTCATACAGTATGCAGATGATTCAACCCTAATCTGTTCAGCCCTATCTCTTACCACTCTACAGCACCTCACCCAAGAATCCTTTGCCTCAGTGGAAAGGTGGATCACTAATATCCAACTTATCTTAAATCTCAACAAAACTAAATTACTTCTATTTACCCCAAACAAATCAAAAACTTCTCCACTCTCCTTCTCTATCTCCTCCAACAGTGGGGCTGTCATTTCACCCTCTCCCCATACCAAGCTCCTTGGTGTTGATATAGATAACAGCCTCCACTTTGACATCCATATCTCTGAAACTATTAAAAAGTTACACAAAAAAATGGTTACCCTATACAGACATAAAAACTTTCTGTCAGATCAGGCTCAAGTCACCCTAGCCCAAACCCACCTTCTTTCCACATTAATGTATGCAGCACCAATTCTGACTTGTGTTAGAAAATCTGACCTTGACAAACTTGAGTCTTGTTATAATAAAATCGCCAAGTTTGCTAATAATTCCCTGTTTAGAACCCATCATTGTATACCTCTTAGGTAACTTCAGTGGCTTGACCTCCCACAGTTATTAACTTATTACCAACTAGTCATAGCATATAACAACCTAAAACAACCTGGCAAAACTCAAGCTCTAAGGCAATTACTGACTCACTATAAACCAAATTGTCCAGTCCACGCTGCCAACAAATCACTCCTCTCTCAGCCAACAACACAGCAGGTAAAGCTCTATTCCCCCCAGTGACTTCTGCATCAAATACCACACAATTCAAAAACTCCCTTAACGCTTATTTTATAAGCCCATGTGTTACATAATCCTAAAATATGCTACCTCCATCCTTTTCTTTCTCTCCTACTTCAGGCCCTCAGTAAGCTTGGTATTGGTAAATGATATCCCTTGACATATGGTATTTTTGTTGTGATTTCTGTCCTTATCTTCACAACTAACAAAATGTATATATGTAATTATTGCTGACGAGAACTTTTTTACTGTTTTTTACATTATGTATAATATCATTATTATTGTATTAAGTGGAGTTTTTCTCCCCAGACCTCCACTGTAAATGTACCTCGTCCAGTTGGACCATCCCGGTTAACAAATGTAAAATAAATAATAAATAAACCTTTCCTCACTCCTCTAGCTAGGATGGTAATTGCCCATACACATCTACTTTTCACCCTCCTTTATGGATCCCCTCTCTTCACAAACTTGAGTAAGTCTGTCTGAACTTAATAAACTCTCGAGCTGCTTTAATCATATTGCTAGATTTGTCACTGGAGCAGCATACAGAACACACCACTGTCTGAACCGAAAGACTAGAGGGTGGCTATAATTGCTTATCCATCTTCAGTACAATTAGCTAATAGTAGCATATAAAATTCTCTACCAACCTGAAAACACACCCGCACTTACAAAAATGATCACCTCTTACAGCAACCTAAAGACACTTTGCTCATCCAACCAATTACTAGTTCAAACCCTCAAAAGCAACAAGTCATCTGGAGACTCTCTATATGCAAACTGTGTTGGCAAAATACGGAACTCACTTCCTGCTGAGTTTACTTCAGAATCTGTTCTAACCCAATTAAAAAAAATCTAAAACAGTACTTTAAAAGGCAATGGCTATGTCCTTGCACTAATCCTGACTAACTCTGGCAATAAATCAGAAATGAAAAACAGGGATAAAGCCTGGGAGCACTGGCACAAAACCAAAACCCCCTCAACTAGACAGAAATTCCTAGAACTATGCAATAGAGTCAAAAAGCTAATAAAACAGGGCAAATTCCAATACTACCAGTCTGCCCTAAACTCCTCACAACACAGCCCCAAACAATTCTGGTCCTCCATAAACTCCATCCTCCACCCAGGTAAAGTCAGTACCCCTCCTCCTAACATCCCTCACTCCTCAGAAAATATTGCTACCTCATTCAACACACACTTCACACAAACCATACTATCACTAGCTAAACAACACAACCCCCCTCCCCTCCAACCCACACCTTCAACTAGTAATCTCCCCACTGCCTTCTCTTTTTCTCCTGCACCTACCTCCAACATAAAAAAACTCTTAACTAAACTTAAGCCCACCAAATTAGCAGAAGGCAACCTCCCAAGTGAATACCTACAAATCACAGCTGATGCTCTGGCCTACCCAGTATCCATTTTGATTAACCGATCTCTGTCAGAAAGTTACTTTCCCACACTGTGAAAAGTATCACATATAATTCCCCTCCACAAAGGTGGACCCTCCACAGAACTAACCAATTACCACCCCATAGCTATTCTCTCTCCACTCTCAAAAATACTAGAGAGATGCATACACTCTGAGGTCTCAGACTACCTCCTTACTAACAACCTCCTTTCCAATACTCAGCATGGTTTCCGACCAAACCATAGCACCGCCACTGCCTTACTCTCTTTTACTAACACTATCCTTCAGCATAAAAACAATGGCTGTCTCTCCTCTGCTACTTTCCTAGACCTATCTAAAGCATTTGACATGGTCCCACACAAACAACTTATCTCTGTCCTCAATAACCTATCCTTCTCTCAATCAGTCACCAACTGGTTTCAGAGTTACCTGTCTGACCGCCAACAATCCATTGTATGGCAGAATGACATATCTCCCCAACTACCTGTCACCATAGGGGTTCCCCAAGGATCCATCCTTGTACCCCTACTTTTCACCAATAATCTAGCCTCTGCCATCAAACATGGCACACTCATACAATAAGCAGATGACTCAACCATCATCTGCTCAGCCTAGTCCCTAACCAAACTGCAAAAAGTCACGCAGGAAGCCTTTTCCTCTGTTGAAACTTGGTTAACCGATGCCCAATTAATACTCAACCCAAACAAAACTAAACTACTCATCTTCCAACCCACCAAACATACTCAAAACAACTCTCACTTTAACATCACAGCAAAAGACAACACCACTATATACCCAACTGAACACACCAAATTGCTAGGAGTGGAAATAGACAATAAACTAAAATTTGACAGTCACATATCCATGACCATAAAAAAAGTCCACAAAAAACTAGGAGCGTTATACAGAAATAAGCAACTTCTCACCAAAGCAGCAAAGATTTCAATAGCAAATTCCCACCTTATCTCCACCCTACTTTATGCCTCTCCAATATATACCAACCTAAGGCAATGCGATCTAAACCAACTAGAGACCCACTACAACAAAATTGCCAAATTCGCCACAGAGGCATCCTACCGTAGTCACCACTGTCTCTCACTTGCTGAACTGGGCTGGCTTGAACTCCCTCACCTCCTTCAATAGTACCAACTCTCACTCGCCCACAAACTAGTAAACCATCCACTAAATGTCCCATCCCTCCAAAATCTACTCCAACCCTATTGTACCACCAGACCACTAAGATCCAGCAACAAAAGTCACTTGCAGATCACTAAAGCCAATAACTCTGTTGGTGAAGCACTATTCTCTTGCACCATAGCCAAATTGTGGAACTCCCTCCCACCCACAATTACCTCCATACCATCATGCACCCACTTCAAAACTTTACTAAAAGCGCAACTAAAAACATGCTGGCTATGCCCTTGCAACTCCCACTCTAATATCACCCACCCCATCCAACCACTACCTTTCTTTCCACTCCACTACCTACCTTGATTATAGCAATCTCAAATGCTCATAAGCCTAGTACTTATTATACAGCAGGAACTTCTTATTGTAACATTTCTTAATGTCTGTTATGTACTTCACAGATAAAGATTCTAGTTGTCTACTGATGTACGATGTTCTTCATCTGTAAATATGTTGTAAGTAACTGCTATGTTAAATTGTTAATCACTATGTAATCCAATGCAACTACTGTCTGTTTATTTTAACTGTGAAGCTTTTCTCCCCGGGCCTCCGCTGAAAATGGATCTACGTCCAGCCAGACACTACCAGTCAACAAATGTAAATAAATAAATAAATAAATATAAACATGTGCTAAAGAGGTCTTTTGGCCACACCTACATTGCTTCCTAATTGTTACTCTGTAACAAATCAGATTTATATATGACAGAATGAATTACTTTTATCCTATGTATTGCATCTGTAACAGTGCTTTAACTTGTTTAATGTAAAAGTTTTTCTGTATGTATATATGTATGTGTGGAGCTTTTCTCCTCGGGCCTCCGCTGAAAATGGACAAGTATCCCTTCGGACTATCCCAGTCAACAAATGTAAAATAAATAAATAAAATAAATATGCGTTTGTGAATTAAGATGGAAAACTTTGACTTTGAAACAAATTTGAAATATGTGACTTTGGTCATTGTGATTGGTTTTATATTTATATTTTTTTACTTAGGCAGGTGAGAAGGATGCACTCTGCAATGATGCAGCTGTAATTGCTGGGTTTAGGGGATGTCATTGGATAAAAATGACTGAACCTGCTGAGCTGAGAAAGTTAAAAAGTCAGTCTGTCTTTGCAGGACTAGTGTGCATTTGTATAAAGTAAATTGAAATGCTTCATTGTGGCCAGTTTTATCACAGTATGATGTCTATGCAGTTGATAGTGGACATGATTGTTGAGAATGAATACTGGCAGATTACACTGACAGCACTTTGAATGGCCTTTTATAGTTGAAATGTTCTGAAATGGGTACTTTTGTCAATATTGGTTCATACATTTTGTTTCACTGCTTCATGGGAGAATATTCAAAACAGCAATTTAAAACACCCACTAACAAATGTTGTATTAAACAAGAAATGTAATTTAGGGCAACCAGGAAGGTAAATCAAAGAACCTATGCATTGAAGACTGGTCCAAAAAATGTGTGTGTGGGGGGGGGGGGGACCCATGGTTTGAAAGCATCCTGGGGCTCAATGGTTAAATTTCTATTTTTACTTTATATATAGACTATCCCCATTCTAATTATCCCTTATGAGACCAAATGAACGTAAGAATTCTCATACTTTACTTGACGATGTAGTGACTTCTTGTGTATATATTGTGTGTGTATATATATATATATATATATATATATATATATATATATATATATATATGTATATATATATATATATATATATATATGTGTAATTTTCTCGGAACGAGATTGTTGTCTGTTTTCTTTAGATAGGTATTTGTATTGTTTATTTGGGTTTTTGTGTTACCGTATTGTTGTTATTATTTGAAAAAAGAAAATTGAAATAAAGAGATTTTGGAAAAAAAAAAGAAAGCATCCTGGGGCTCATGTTACACAATCCACCTATGGCTAGATGTATTTTCAATGAATGTCGGTTTCAATGCATTTTCATTGAATGTGAGGAGAAGTTTAGTGCTCGTCATGCCAAGTCTCATTTCTACACGAGCCTGTTTTGTTTTGTTTAACAAATGGCCTTCAGTGTTTGCTCTGAAAATTTTGAAATAAAAATTTTAAATCAAATGTCTATAATTATTGCAAAAGTAAGTAAGAAAACAGTATGAACACATTATATAACACTGTATTGAGTGTATAAGAAGGCAGACATATTGCAACCTGCTTACACATTCTTTGATACTGTACTGAATGTGTAAGGAGACTGTAATGCTGCATCTCTTTACACATTTAGTAATACTGTATTGGATATATAACTGGACTTTCTCGCAGCATCTATTTTAAGCATTCTGTGCATTCCTATCAACTCCTTATGGCATGGACAAAGCCAAAGATAATTGGGTGGGGGGCACCCCAAATCAGTTACATATTTTAAATACTACTCTTATAAATTTAGATTGTTCCTAGAATGACGGGTTTTTCTTTAGCCTGTGTTTTCTGAAGGATGTGAAGTGTGAAACTCAAATGTATATTATTTGATGACTTCACTCCTCAACGATTTGCCAGAAAAACAGAAATTTTATGAGGACCAGACCAAAAATATAAGGTAAAAATCTGGTCTGTGAAATTCTAGACAGTTGAGAGGTATGATTTTGTTGCACTTCATTGGGGGTATAAAAATATTGCCATGCTTTATATGTTTACACATTCTGTAATACTGCATTTAATGCCTAAGGAGACTCATTGTGTGGGTTCTTTTTACACAGTAAGTAATATCACACTGAATGTATTATTGATCACTCATTCTGTAGTATTATATTAAACATACAAGGAGATTACTATGAAATGCTGCATTCAGGACTAATGTAAACTGGACAGTCTGGTATTGTCAAGCACTATTCTGCCCAATTATGTATGTGGTATATATATACACACACACACACGCAGACAACATATGAGTGTCTCATCAGACATATTGAACTCTCATAAGAGTGAAGCAAGGAAGAAAGATCATTTAGACCAAAACTAAAATGATTGAAAATAAAAAAAAATAAAAATTCAGGGGGTGTAAGCCCCTCTGCACTCCCTGCTAATTATATATACCAACTATGAGACTGCATAACAGTGGGATAGGAGCAAATTCCTATACCCCACAGCACAGTGATCCCATACAAAAGACTGCCAACTAAAGTTCCATAGAAATGAAAAGTTGCTCTTATTTACAGCTGCAAAATATGTTCACTAATGTAAGCTTTTGCTATTTTGACATGGAACCGCACGCGCGCACACACACACACACACACACACACACACACACACACACACACACACACACACACACACGTCCTCCTACATCTAAAATCTATCAGATCTACAATCCCCACTTTCTCCCATATATTCATTGATCCACTGCCTGGTACAGCTGGAAAGCAGACAAAATAATACAACATGGCATCCAGTTTGGCATATAGGTCACTGGGTGAGATTAGCCCAGTCATTCCTTCCTGGCTTTCTACACATTGTTATATGGTATTTTGTTATGTGGCTTGTACTGCATCATGTGCCGTTAGATATCTGTTCTAGTCTGCATTACACAGAGTACTGTGCCAGGTTAATGCAGGTGTGGGTACAAGCCCAATGTCCTGTACATGCATGCAGACATTTAGAATACTATGCACACACGCATCTGTGTGCCCCCCTGGGCTTCACTCAGTGTCAGACATGCCTGTTAAGTGCTCTGAAGTAATCTCGTGCTCTGGAGTCCAGCTTGCTGTGGTGAACTACGCAGTCTTCAGTTGCCCGTGATTCCTCTCTGGGTCATGTTTCAGACATTCAGCACATTAACTGGGACATGATTAACTAGGATTTTGGTCTACTGCAAAGCTTTCTGAATCCCACAGTTAAGGCTTGGAGAAGTGTTTTTGGCAGGTGTATGTATAGTGCTTCTGGTTACTTGGAGCCTAGTCCAAATTCCCAGTTACCCAAATCACTGCCTGGTTAAGTGACTTATTCTAGGTCACACAGTAGGCAAACGGAGAATGAGAGAATCAAAACCTGTACTACAGGAACTACAGCTCACAGCCTTAGCCCTCTGCACCAACTGTAAGACTGAGCTAGTAGGAAGCAGGAGCACCCATTGACAGTACAAGTACAGCAGAGACAAGTGTTTGTTGAAACAGAACAAACTTACAAAACTAGGTATAAACCCTTGTATAACACACTGGATAGCTAGCTGGCTCACTGATAGGCCCCAAGTGGTTAGAATTAGTGAGGCCACCTCCACAAAGTGGCTGGTTACCAGTGGAGTCCCCCAAGGCTTTGTGCTTGGTCCACACCTCTTTGGAATTTACTTCTTGGATGTCAAAAGCAATGTCAAAGGCCTTTTGCTAACTAAATGTGCAGATGATTGCAAATTTGGAGCAGTCATTGAATCCCTCCCAAGATGAGAACACCCTTCAGGAAGGTGTAATACAGACAAACAGTTGGTGCCAAAACCATGGCTTAAAACTCAAGAATAAGAAAGGCATTATATTACTTTTTGGGAACTCTGCCACCCCAGGTAACTACATCATCAATAAAACATCCTTAAAAGTTGATTCACTACTCAAGGATCTTGGAACTCATTTACATAGTAACCTAGCCTTCAACCAACATGTGTTCAAGATATCAAGAAAATCCTTCCATGTTCATTGACTTGTAAGCAAGGGCATGGCATCTAGTTCCAGATAGGTAATCTTACCACTGTACTTGGCCCTCATCAGGTCCATAATAGAGTATAATGCCCCCTTCAATATGTACCTGACCAGACATATGCAGCAAGTGGAATGTCCACAAAGGTTCCTTGCAAAAAGAATACAGAGAGTAAACACAGTTGGCATACAAGGCATCCCCAGAACTTGTGTTGATGAATCTTTTGCACATCCATAAAATAAACAGCATCAGAACTACTAGATTAAAAGACCTAAATTTTGTTTGTAACATAAATAGGGCATGTTGGAGAGACAGAGATGTTTCACAGAGAATTTCCATTTGTTCTAACAGGCTCTCCATTCGTGTGAAGAAGAGTTCCTCCCTATCCCTATTATGTGCAACTTGGACCTCTGGATAGATAATTGGAAGTTCACTCCTGGTCTAGTTCCTATGTCTGTGATGGAGAAAGGCAGTCACTAAATCACCCCTATAAAACAAATATAAACCAAATGTGTGGGTCACATTTGGGTTGCATGGCTAGGCTTTTAAGGGCCCTAGTGGTAATTACTCTAGTATACACCTATGAACCTGTGAACCTATAGAGAGGTGAAAAATGGTTGATTATATGGGCACAGTGGTGATAAAGTGTTTTGTAAATGTTTGTTTAATACACTCAGCTATGGGGTGTTTATGGTTAACATAAAAATATAGCTATAGATATAGATAAGTATTGCTTGCAACACGCACTAATATCCGTGTGTTGTCTGGGTTGTGTAGAACAAGTTGAACTACCACCACATCAATATCTGTACATCTTCCTGTAGGGCCACAACAACCTGTCACCTGCTACTCTAGTTCTGTAACTGCATTGTAAGAGTTTGACTGACAGCTCATACTTATATGTGTTGCACACCTCCTTTCTCTAAGGTATACAGCATCTTATCTGTTTTGCTGCTGTGTTTGTACAACTGTCTGTGAATCAGGAGTTGTATTTTCTCTGACATTTTCTGTGTACTCTGTGCAATGCATGTTGTATTTTGGATTCTCTCATTCTTTTCTTGGAGATGTCTCCCTTGGCCTTCAGTAGAATGGAGTTTTGCCTTGGTTAGATGACCTAGTAAGCACAATAAATAAATAAACGAACAAAAAAAAAATACATGGCTCGTATAAAAGAAACTTGCAGAAGCTATAAACTCACTTAAAGATCATTGTATGGATAAACTGATCAGGCTGAACAGCACTTAGTTCTTTTGTTCATTTCCCAGCTTGGTTACCCTGTTTGTGGAATTTACATACCTCCCACCTTTGTCAACATAGATTTTCAGCAGTTGCTGTGGTTTACTGTCACATCGTAAAGTCTAAAGATATGTGGGTAAGCCTGCTGTGGACTGACATCCCTTGTAAGATTGTTTCCTGCCTTATTCACAGTGCTTGCAGGGATAGGCTGTGGCTTCTTATAAACTGAATGAGACAAAATGGGTATTGAAAATGGATGGATGAATGGACAGAAACTCAGACTGCACATTTTTCAGTAATGTACAAACGTTTAGGCATTTCATATGGTATGCTTGTGAAACTGTATTTCATACTGTATAAATTATTTTGTTTATGGGGCAGACTTCTTTAACTGCATGTAGTAAATATATTAACAAAACAGATTTATTTCTCAGTGTTTGCCAGTACCATGGATTGCTTTATCTTTAAGTGATTATTATTGTTTTGCTGTTTAGCCAAGTCTGATTCTTTATGACCTCAAGGATTTCTAGCAAACCAGGCTTACCTATCAACAGTGGTTTAAGTTCTTGCAAGTTCATATCTTTAGTAATGCAGTCTATCCATTTTAGTCTATGCCACTGAATCATTCAATAATGAAGGCAAATTAAATATTTAATACTTATTTTAAAACAATCTTAGAACTGCTGCAGTGCTTTGGAATCCAACAGCCACTCTGAGAAATTGTATCTTAGTCATGATAAGGTATCTGTACATTAAAGGCTATTATACAGACAAATAAATTATGCACAGCTGTCAAGAAATTAATGCATTTCCCATGACATATGTGTGCAGATTGTTCCTCTATTTCAAATACAAGTGCATTCTTTTTAACCTGTCTTCAGTTGTGTTTCAACCTTAGGCTCAAAAGTCAAGACCAGAAATCAATTTTTCACTTCTGATTCCCATTCATTCTGGGTCCATAAAATATTTACCTTCTTTTCTACTTTTCAGTGTCTTGTTGTGTAGCTAACTGAAAAAAAAACTTTTTGTTCTTTGGTTGCACAGTCATTACCTGTGCAGATATAGACATACATGTATAAACATCTAATAAGACTGTTGCAATAACTGAAAGATTATGCCCCGTGATATAAATTGCTAATAATGTGACTATGAGAAGAAATAAGGTTTCTGGAAGGACTAGTTCACCTTTTAAATAATATAATGCAGGGATTAAATAATGCTACTTGACCAGTCCACACCATTATGAATTCTAGAGCTATTTCAGTGCATCTTAACCAATGCATTTTGTGTAAACAAAAAAGGTTGCGGTATACATATGTTGCATTTGGGTTACCCCCCCCTCCACTCAGCCACCCCCCATGTAGCCATGCCAGTGTCCCATTACTTGGCTATTTCCCCAGTTGCCATAACAATGTTCAAAACTCTGTGTGCCTACTGTTTTCTGCTTTACTTCCACAATGATTACAGATATTTGGATTTAATTGAAAACTTTTATTTCAAATTTTATAGCACAAACATTGATAGACATTTGCTAAACAAAGCAATACAGTCTTACAATGAAAACAGACTTGGCATTAAAACTTCTCTGCCTTTGAGATTCACATTCACTAAACCCCACATTCAAAGAAAATGCATTCTGGGCAGTGGCAGATTAAGTTTACCTTTGGGCTGTTTTCAAATCATAGGCCCCTTGTACACAGATTTAGGACCATGCAAAAGTTCTTTGATTCAACTTCCTGATTGTATTAAATTATAATATATAATAATTAAATTGTATCCCTTGTATAATACAGCACTACTTGTTAGAGTGTGTTTTGAATTTATAATTCTGAACATTTTTCCCATAAGCAATGAAACAAAACACATGAACCAATAATGACAAAACTGCCCAGTTCAGAACATTTCACCCATAAAACACCACTCAAACTTCTGTCATTACAATCCACCAATATCAATTAATATGCACAATCTCTGCAGAAGTAAAAGTCATCTATATAATTCCACATTAAAAAGATATGTAACTAATGAAAAGGTTGCTGCTACCAAACAACTTTCTATTTAAGTGTTTCACATATAAATTCAGTGGCTACTACCCTTGAAGAATAAATTGCCTATGTCACATTAAAAAATGGTAAGCTGGTAATATTGCAATATGGAATGGATGGCAAACTAAAACCAGGTTCATAGTTACTAGGCATCTCATCCAAAGCAGGACATACTCAGAACTGCAGTACCTCACCCCCCTTAAAATACAACACAGTATCAGCAATCCCTTTACATGCTGTGGGAGTAGAACCCACAACCTTCTGCATCAAAACACAAGTATGCTACCTGTTGTGCTACTAACACTGCTTTAAAATTCTCCACCACAGTAGTGATACCATCTGCTAACCAAAACAGTTGCACATTGTAACAGACAGCATGAGCAGCAGTAAACTTCTCTTCCCCTTGAAGCTCACAGTTCCTTGAAAATGCACTTGAAACTAAATTCCTTGAAAAATGCACCTGAAACTCAGTTCCTTGAAAAATGCAGCTGGGAAGTTGGGTAGAGAATTCAAGTTCTTGTTTCCTGTAGCTAAGGTACAAGGTTTGAGCCTGAGCCATTACTAACCACCACCTGCTAACACTAACTAGGGAATTTCACTCTCTCACACATACACCCCAACCTCTTAGTTGAAGAAATCTGGACAAAGCTGAAAATAAATAAAGACAGATTATATAAATTGCTCTCATGAACTTAGAAAATTGCTAGAATAACAGTATTTGTGTTATCATACATTTTTCTAAATTATATGAAGTCTAAAACTCAAATGCCTGTCATTATTTAGTGATTTCAATTCTTTTTATGAGGAACAGACAAAAATATAGGCAAAAATCCGGATATTCTACAAAAAAATGGACAGTTGAGGGGTATGCTACCTACCTCTTATACACACACACACACACACACACACACACACACACACACACACACACACACACACACACACCTCTATCTCCCACTTGCACACACACACACACACACACACACACACACACACACACACACACACACACACACACACACACACATGCACTCACGCCTGATTGGAGCCTCTACAAACTGACACACAGTCAATTAGAACCTCTGCAAACTGCCTGCTTGGGACCAATAAATCTATTGCTGCTGCAAACTTGCAAAGTAAACAAATCCGTCAAAATCAAAATGCTGCTGCACTTATGCTTTCTCAGGAACCTACTGCTACACTCACACAAAATAAAGGAATCAGCTGGAACCTCACGTAAAGTAAATTGTAAACAAATCCATCAAAATGCTGCTGCACTTATGCTTTCTCAGAAACCTGTTGCTACACGCACGCAAAGTAAAGGAATCAGCTGGAACCTCACATAAAGTGTAAACAAATCCATCAAAATGTTGCTGCACTTTTATGCCTACTTGAGAACATCTGCAGACTGCCACCTCATAAATCCTGACTCACTCCTAGGAAAGTAAAGAAATCTTATCTCGCTTCAAATCACTGCTTCTTACACACACACACACACACACACACACACACACACACACACACACACACACACCTCTTAAACACTTTAAACACATACACACACTCACACCTACTTCTCACTTGTCCGGTTGTGGTACGCAGTCCAAACGTTTTCATGAATTCAAATTCCACACGCGTGGAAGAGGGAGATTTAAACAATTGGATGCACAGACCCAACAGGTTGTCTGTACAACCGGTGCAAAGGGTGTTCTTAAAGAAGAATGCCCTTAAAAAAACACATATTTTTTTTTAATTAAAAGAAAATTAATCTCTTGGCCAGAGGGTCCCCTCACAGTCAGCATGGGCAGTTGATGCCATGACCAGTTATTGTGGCTGGGGTGCTGGTATGCCATACCAGTCACACTTCTTATGTGCATTAAGACGATGTTGAGGCCTGGGTGTTCATTTAAGTAGTTTATTGTATACAAATACATTAGCATGGATGGCTGGAAATTAAACTTAAACGGAACTGACTGACTACATACTTGCATGCTCACACTCTGTTTGCTCACTCAAAATGGTACTCTTGCTTGCACATGCTCAGTACTTATATGCATGTGCTGACTCACTAGAAAGCTTCTTAAAGGTATAGCACACACTCTGATTTACATACTCCCTCTTTACTGAACTGCCTCATGTAAACAACAACATTTGAACAGGCAAGCAATTATACAGACACTAATAGAGAAAAACAACAGTCATGTCCAGGTTGCCATGTATCTGGAAGTAGGTTTTGAGACGCGACCTGATCTTGTGACATAATAGTTAGGACTGGGTTTAGCAACAGGGACAGTCACTGGGGAATGTTTTGCTTGAGGAGTCTCAGGGATTTTCTCAGGAATGGGGATTGCTGACGGAATGCCATCTGGAACAGGAACATTGGGCAAGTCACTCTGAGAACCAGTCTTTGTCACAGGCAAGATGCTGTAACACTAGTTTGGACATTGGTAACAAATACTTCTGATTTCATCTGAATTCCATTCCTTGTGATTCCACAATGTACAGTCAGCTTTTGACACAAACGTTTCACAAATCCGATGCGATCAAAATCTTTTGATGTCTGCATCCTCACTATCTCCCCTTTTTCAATGAACTGAGTGGTTTGCTGGTTTTATCATAGTACGACTTCTGGGACAAACACTTTTTCAACAGTTGGGCTTTTACCGCTTTGTTGTTCTTAGCACATGGAACCAATTAATTTACTGCTGATTGGTGGTGTGGTTCTGGTTTGTCTCAGCATAAGCCTCTGGGCAGGTGAACTAAGATGTTTACCACAAGAAATGTTTCTGAGATTTAACAAGTTGAGAAAAACATCAGTATTATCACATCTCAATTTCTCTAACAGCTGTTTTGCACTTTGAACTGCATGTTCAGCTAAGCCATTTGACTGAGGGTATTCAGGACTACTCATAATATGAACAAAGTCCCCCTGTTCTGCAAATTTCTTGAACTGCTGACTTGTAAACTGTGCACAATTGTCAGAAATAACTCTGTGCAGACTACCATGGGCAGAAAAATATTGCTTCAACTTAATAATGACAGCACTGGAAGTTGGGTTGGGAAGTAGGTCGATCTCAAACCAGTTTGAATAAGAATCTACTAACACCAAGTATTTTTGGCCATTCCACTCAAAGACAGCTGTAGCTACTGTCGACCAAGGTAGTTCAGGAATCTGGCTTAACTGAAGTGGTTCTCTTTGTTGATGCAGCTTTGTACTATTACATACTGAACAAGATGAAAGTGCTTTCTCAGTATTTCTTGACATAGAAGGCCAAAATACTAGATCTCTTACCCTTCTTTTGGTAGAATCAGTTCCTGGCTGGCCACAATGCAAAATCTTAATATACTGTTGTTGCAAGGACTTTGGAACAACCACTTCAGGACCTTTCATGATGATACCATTGTCAGACAAAATCTCATCTCTGTATGGAAAATAAGGTTGCACTTCTACTGGTAAACAATATTGAGTTGAAGGCCATCCTTGACTAATAAAGTGGTTGAGCTTCTGGAGAATTGAATCTGAAGCTCTGTGAGTTCTGAGCTCATCAAGACATGTGGAAGAAAAATTTCTCACTTCTATTACCTCAAAATCGGGTGGCCACGGTGGTGCAGCAGTTACCGTTGCCGCCTCACAGAAAGAGGTTCTCCGGTTCGATCCTTGGCTGGGGTGCCTTCTGTGCGGAGTCTGCATGTCCTCCCTGTGGTCGCATGGGTTTCCTCCGGGTGCTCCGGTTTCCTCCCACATCTGAAAGACATGCTGAAGGTGGATTGGACACGCTAAATTGGCCCTAGGCATGAGTTTGTGTGTGTGTGTGTGTGTGTGTGTGTGTGTGTGTGTGTGTGTGTGTGTGTGCCTTCTGTGGAAGGTTGGGCATCAGGCTGGCAACGCGACACCGTAAAACTCCACTGCCAGTCATGAGCGGACAGGTGATCCACTGTGCGACCTCTAACTGGGAAAAGCCGAAAGATGAAGAAGAAGATTATCTCAAAATCAAGTTGCTCATTGTCATGCTGTTCTGTGGTTTTTCTGGGCGATTTGGATAAAGTATCAGCAAGATAAAGAAGTTTGCTGTTTGTATAAACAAGATTGAAATTGTACGTCTACAATTTGAGCAGTCTAGCTGGAGTTGTATGCATAGACTTTCTCAAAATAGTACCTAGAGGTCGGTGGTTGGTTTCGATTTGGATAGGTCATCCATAAATATAATCATGAAACTTTGAACATGCAAACACAATTTCTAAAAGCTCTTTCTCAATCTGGGCATACTGCATCTCAGTTTGGGTAAGAGTTCTCGATGCAGAGGCTACTGATCTACCATCCTGAAGAATGACTGCACCTAGACCACATTTAGATGCATCACAGGAAAGAGTAACTGGTTTGGGAACATCATATTAGTTGAGAGTTGGTGGGTTAGCAATTTTCTGTTTCAGGACATTGAATATTCTTTGGTGCTGTTCCGACCATAACTAAATTACATCTTTGCATGTCAGCTCTCGTAATGGTGCTGAAAGTTGGCTTAAATCTGCAATGAACCTGCCTAGATAATTGACTATATCAAAAAAACAATGTAGGGCTTGGACATTGTCTGAAGATGCCAACTCGAGAATTGCTGTTTTCTTAGAAGGATCTGGTCATAAGATTGAACTTGTAAACAAATGACCAACATAAGTAACTTATAGCCTGAATTAGCACTTCTGATGATTCAGCTTAAGATTCACTTCATGTGCTGTTTCCAGAACTTTCTTGAGGTTTCTGTCATGTTCGACTTCACCATTGCCTCCTACTAGAATAAAATGTACTGTAATAGCACAGGGATAGCCTGAAAATGTGTGCTCCATTGCACGCTAAAGACTTCACTGGCAGAATTTATCCCAAATGGCATTCTCAGAAATCTGTATCTTCCAAATGGCGTACTGAATGTGGTTAACAACGAAGATTTTCAGTCAAGGAAAATTGCCAAAATGAACTCTTTCCATCTAAGATAAAAAAAAAAAACTGGCATTTGGCATGAGGGCAGCAACTTCTTTGACTGTGCACATAGGATGATGAGGTATTTTTAATGCTTTGTTCATCTCTCTTGGATCAATACATATTCTGATATCATCTGAGCTTTTCTTATGAGCTACTACTATGAAGGATACCCATTCAGTAGGTTATTCTACTGGACAAATTACTCCTAGCAATACCATTTTGTCTACTTTGGCTTTAACTCTGCTCTGCATAGCTACTAGAATTTTTCATGCTGGTTTGATAACTGAGCTGACCTCTGGGTCTAACTTCATACAGTACACAACTGGTAGTTTGCCTAGTTTGTCTACAAAAATATCAGCATACTCAGAAAAAATAGTTTAGGTGAAACTTGAGCTGTTGTCATGCAGGCTTACATGGGTGGACTTCTTTATTAAGTGAAAACATTCCCATTTTCAAACTGTCTCTGAGGCTTACCAATGACTGCACGTGTCTCTTGACTATGAACAATTGCAAGTCATAGCTGTTCCCAGCAGAAACACTACTGAGCCTTCGGTTTGAATTTCTTCACCCCATAAGCAACAAGCTTCACACAGTTTGTCAAATCAAGTTGTTCTGCAGCTTCTACTGTAACAAGCATTTCTGCGGACATAACATTGCACCTTGAGCCAGTATCTACTTTGATTTTGTTCTTTGCCCACAAACCTACTGCATTGACTGTTTCACCAAGCACAGACCCACCATCAACAGAAAAAGTAGGATCACAACTTTCTAATTGATCAACTTGCCTCTTGGAATGCCCTCTTTTAATAAAAAAATGTACGTTATTTGATTTATAAAATCTTTTGAAATTATTGCACTTATTGCAAGAATGACACTGCTCACCAAAACAATGCACTTTTCTCTTTTGGGTTTGTGATTACCACCACAATTATGACAGTTGACTATGAAGCTGGGTGGGGGCACATGTTTTGACTTTGCTGACTCAACCTTGTGCTTCACTGAACATGTTCTGGAATTTTCTGGAAAGACTCTGGGTTTCCCAGGAATTGTTACAGGACCTGCAGTAGCTGCCATGTGCTTGGGCCTGTTTCATTTAACCACGTGCTGCATACTATCTGCGTGAGCTTTGTCACTGTGCCTTCCACAGCTATTCTCATTTGTAAGCATAACTGTGTGCATTTTTGTAAGCTTGTATATCTGACAAATCTCAACGGCCTTATTTAGTGTTAAATCGCTGTCTTGAAGCAAAATCTTTTTCGCCGTGTCATTGTTAATACCACACACAGGCCTGTCCTTTATCAACTCCTCTCTCATATCACCAAATCTGCACATTTTAGCCTTGTTTCTCAAGTCAGTTATATATATGCTGCAAAAGTTTCACCAGGCTTTTGATCCCTTGTGTAAAATAAGTGCCTTTCCATTGTAATATTCATTTGGGGGATACATTTCTCTAAATTTATGTTTTAAGCACTCTAGGTCTTCCCTTGTTTCACCCGGTACCACAATATGGTGGTCTTCCCCCTCCCCTGCAAACACAGCAGGTGTATACACAAATGAATTTTCTCATTCAATGGCCTCTGAACCAGCTAAAAAATGCCTTTGTATGTTCGTCTTCATCAGAAAAAGCAGCCTGTATGAAAATATCATATTCCTGCTCAAACACTCTCCAATTTTCTGCAGTATTACCATCAAACACAAGTGCGGATCTGTGAAAACCTTCTGCCATGCCCACAGATTATAGCAAAATGGTCCTTGTAATTATGTACGAACATTCACATGCATCAGGTACCGGTAATAATATTCAAATGCACAATAAACTCTTCAAAATACTGTGCTCTGCGGAATATGCTTTGAAATAACTGTACTTTGCGAAATAACAGCATTGTAATACTACACACACTTGCAAACACTTTGCAGACTTTGAATATTTTGAATAGCTTTAGTTAATATGAAAAAGTAGCACATAGCAAAAAAATACACTAGTTTTTCCTTTTTTGTACATTTTGTGTGATTCAGATGTTCTTTCAAATGTTTTCGTAATTATTTTAAATATTTTTATCAATATGTCGCAGTTTTTGGACATTCTGTTTAATAAGCAATTCGTTTTGAGCATTCTGAGTGCTTCATTTTATATTTATAGTGAAAGAAATCATTTAAGCAAGTTTTAGTACCTGGAATTTGTTTCTGACCTGTTTTGCAAGTCATTTGAGCAGTAGCGATGATCCACTATTGTATATTCCTCCAACTTTAACCAGTTGCCTCATGGCTGTAATGCCAGACCCCATTCTGACACCATGTCAATCTTCTTATGTGCATTAAGAAGACATTGAGGCTTGGGTGTTCATTTACGTAGTTTATTGTATACTGTAAGAGAAATAGTATTTTGTCTCCATTTAAACTGTTGTCAGCATGATTATTAGCTTGGAAAAAAAGCAAGAATAATATAGAGCAAAATGAAATATAAAGGATTAATTTAAAAATAGTATAAAATGCTGAACAAGTGTGCTGGCAAAAAGAGCTCAGTTAGATTTTGGCATCCATGCAGAAAAAGGAGTGCGTTATTGAGAAACAAACTTTGTAAAAATAGCTACGGCCAGAAGACATTAGCAAGATAAGGAGGAACATCAGCAAGATAACTTAGAACATTCAGTTTTCAGAAGTCTTTCCATGGATCATTAAACTACAAAGAACCAAGGACAAGGGAACAAAGGAAAACTGTTATACAAAGAAAGAACTGTTATACCTCAGACTATGGGAAAAAAACATCAGACTCTGTATAAATATGAGTGTGTAAAAATAAGCTCTGGGAATTTGCCATAGAGAGCTGACAGTATCTGTATAGCATGCTTGTAGATCCAAAAGAAGAATTTAATAGTAAAAGCATATTAACGGAAGCAGTTTGTCTCCGTGTATTTATTTTACTTAGTACAATACAGTAATAAAGTAGTTGATCACAATAAATGGTTAAGTACTGTGGTATGCATGCATGCAAATGCAAGTAACAGCAAGAAGCCAACAGAAGATGTGCGTATATAAATTTTCATATACAGATACATCAGGATGGATGGCAGGAACATTAAACTTAAACTATCTAACTGACTAACTACATACTTGCTGCTCGCACTCTAGCTGCTCACTCAAAATGGCATTCTTGCTTGCACATCCTCAGGGGTCTACATCATATCCTCAAAGAGGCATTCCATAGAACGCCTCTTCATCGACACTTAAACAGCGATAGCAGAAAACGCTGAATGTTCACATCAGTGATTTCTTTCCCTGGGAAAGAAATCGCTTGGCCATCCCTGTTAGTTTGCCGTTTTCCCCAATGTAGTGCAATCTCGGAATTGGTATATTTAGTTAGGGGGGGGTGAAGCCCCCCACTTTATGTTTGTAGTGATGTGCTTTTGTTTTGAGGGCAAGCAAGTTTTTCCCAGGGAAAAAATCGCTGATGTGGCGTTTTCTACTTTTGTTGTTTACGTGTCGATGAAGAGGCATTCGATGGAACGCCTCTTTGAGGATATAATTTAGACCCTATGCTCAGTACTTATATGCATGTGCTAACTCACTGGAAAGCTTCTTAAAGGTATATCACGCACTCTGATCTACTGTACCTATGTGTACCATCCCAAAAAAGCCCTGGTCTTGACAAAAACTTTAAACTGGACACAGTCTCTAAACACTTATCTTAAAACCTGATTTATTTACTTGTAATATAGTATGTACTATGGTGCTTCTCTTACTAACATCATTTAGTATTAGACTGTCCATGTTTAACTTTTAACATTCTTCCTACTTCAGATTTTAAACTGTAAATCACAGCAGCCTTAGTCTATATCTTCCTTCAATCTGTTCACATAATTCTTACAGAGTTGGATGCATTCTTCTTATTTTTTAACCTTCCTGTCTCCTGCTGTATTAAGCATCCCTTCCCTGTTCATAACTTTCATCAGAATTCATCTTTGTATTTATCTAGTCAGAACCATATCTAGATTATTTGGTGCCCTTGACAGTCCCCAGACTAGCACTCCCTAAACTTGAATTTGAAGACCAAAAAGATCCTCCTGAAGCCGAGGAGCAAAGAGTTTATGGAAGGTCCTTGCTAAAGTTAGTAATGCCAAAGCTACTAAGCACATTAATTTAAGAAGCTGTGATATTATCCATGGCTTCTTAAATTAATGTGTTAATTCCACTTGAATCCCAGTCAGCAACCGCCCATCATGTCCTCAAGCATTTCCACCTGGAACAGCTGCGTCTTCTCCCCGCTCTAGTTACAACTCTGAGTGTGCACACTAAGTATTTCTTATATTCTTATTCTGTTATGTATCTTTTCCTTAAACTTTATTGTCATTTACAGACTCCCTTCCATTTTATGACCTGCATATTGACAGAATTACAATCACAAAATATTGACATGAAAGTATGTTTTCTCCATGACTTAATCCTAAAACATGCAAAGCAAATAATGTAAGATTGTGAGAGGAGAGGCAAGCACCTCTGCACTTCCCACACCCCCTGATAATTCTATATACTAACTCTTAAGATCACACAAAAGCGGGCAAGTGTAATGATTAGTTACCTACTGTAACAGATATTGCACACCAGCATGTCTATCATCTGTTTTGTCAAGATGTAGTTAGCAAGACAGCAATCAAAGTTTATATCTGATCTATATGACTGAGAGCCCATACACGTGTGCAGACACACACTACCACACACACACACACACACACACACACACATATATACATACATAGAAGTGATGATCGCTATAATTGAAGCTATCAAACATGAGACGCTGAATGTGATCATGGAATTACCCATTTTATATTGTACATAAACAAGGGTTAACATTTTCTTATCAGCTCTGCAAGCTAGCTATGCATGTTTTAGAAGAACATGCCCTGGGAATTCGGTATGATCCTAATGACAACTAGTATAGCAACACAGGAGAAGTCCATGGTGGACCAACTATTACTGTCACTTCTGCTAGGAGTGCCTTGGAACTACAAGTGCTCATGTACAATGAACCACTCTTTACATGTCCATAATGACAATGTGACTCTGTGTACTAACTCCCTCATTTATACCAAAAGGTGTTATTGACGTAAGGAGTCTATTGTCTAATTTTCTTCCCTGTCCCAAAAATAGGGGGAGAGAATACTGTACTGACTAGGTAAGCACAGACTGTTCAATTACTAGCTGGGTAAACTACAGACTGTAGAAAATCAGACCATCTATTTATTTCCTTTGCAAAAAATAAATAAGGGTTGGCAATGACCAAATAAACTGTTTCAAAAATGACTTTCACATCTCATTAAGTGCAACAAAAAGATGAAACTATCCCGCGCTGGTGAACAAAGCAAAGGGAATAGCCAGGCATAAACCGCATAGGCCAAGTTGTACATTTTTATAAAATAATTTTATTCCTTTTGTGTAATGAGATGTAGCAGAATTTACATGGAAAACCATGGCATATTTTATAGTGGTTTTATTTTATTATGTTATATGGATTTTTCCAACACAATGTCTGGCTAAATGGTCTTTTTGATTTTTAGGAAGGTGCTTTTTGCGATACTGAATATGTATGCTGTTTCAGCATGCACTCACAATGGCGTGGGTAGGGCTGCATTCAGGAAGCTGGTCTACAATCCGGAGTTCATTTGTTCTATATGTTTGAAGAAGTTTAAACATTTATGTATGGCTTTGTTGAATCTTACATTTCAAAAGTGACACTAACTTAAATGCTTCTGCATGTCATAGCCATGAGCTATACTGATGTCACTCTTTGCCTGCTATTTCTCAATAATTCTTTGAGTGCTTTTAAGTGGCTAGACCAGATTGTCTCAACACACAATGTGTGGAATGCAGAAGAAATGTTGGTGTTTTCAGAGGTCAGAGTTATGCACATTTGAACCTTTACAGACTTGCACAGCTACAGTACTAAGCCTTTTGGTTTTGGGGGGGGGGGGTGCTAGTATGAAAGATGTGTTTTGTTTCCTTTCTACTACACTAATCTCAATTAGTAATAGTAAATCAAGATTGTATTATACATTGTATATATACAAACAGAAATATATTTTTCTGTTTGGATAGATTTGAATAATGCACTGCTCTTTCTAGATTCTTTTATCCCTCAGCTCTGCAAATACATGTGAACATGCACAGACACGGCTGCCTGTAAATGTTTTAACCATTGCTGATATAGATTAGTACAGCAAACAGTACAAAAAATATTCTGTCTGTAGTCAAATTGTTTCTAATTAGTATAATAGTTATGCCACAAAAACAAGCAATGTTAATAAAGATGAAACTCCCGAATGATTTAGCAGAAATTCCTGGTTTTAAAAGCCTGGAAAGCAACATTTTTTTAGCATGCAGGGCTAACATTCTGTTGAAAAATATCCAGTGAAAATAAACATTAACAGTATAAGCTGATTCTACTACATCACTTTATGCATAGCCTGGCAGAAATCCACCTACACTTTTTTAATAATTTTCTGTGGCAGGCTGCCTTCTGTGCCATCCATCCCAGAAACTGCTTCAGAAATTCCTTAGCAAGTCCAGTGCCAAGAATACCCCTCCCCCTCTAATGTTGTTCATAGTCTCTGGACAAAGCTTTATTCCCTTGGGCCTCCCTGAAGAGATGTTCTTCTGCAAGCTGGTGCAGTGTGATGATTTGCATTTTTAGTGTGCTTGTGTATGTGTGTGTGTTTGTCTGTCTGTGAGTTGGGGGCTTTTATACTTATTTTTAGCTATTGTCTCTTTTCGAGACAAGACATACCTGCAAAGAATGACAGTGTCCTTGTAAATGACAAACTGTAGTCTTTAATGCAATACTGTTGTATCAAAATTTGTTGTTGTACAGCAGCTTGAAATGAATCTCGTGATGCAGGTACAACTGTAGGAATGACTGTAAACACATTATATCAAGGCATTTTCTGAGTCAGATTCATGAAAACCTAGTAAAAGACATAAGCCCCTGCACCTTTATTATACTGAGCTGACAGCACTGCCATGGACGACATTGCGCTTTGGACATTTACAGTTTATTTATGAGTGATGACAGCACAAAGTTTTATATAAGACAATGCCATGTAAGAGACATATGTAGCTGTAGCATAAAATAGCATATGCAATATTCAGTAGTTATCTCTGTGATGTAGAGGGGTCATTGAGTCATAGAAATTACAAGGAAATGGTCATATGACCACTTATGTCTTGCCAATACCCACCCTCAAATAGAGTATCTTCTCTTGGGTAGGGGCAGGCTTGTCATGCCAGAGGTGAATTTCGGAATATCCATCCAATAATTAAGTTCCCATTAGAAGGAAGATAATGTATCACCTTGTTTAATTTGCAGTGGGAGTATAGTCCAGAGGTAGGGAAGGTGCACAATCAACATATCTCTTCACCTTTTTTATCTGTTGGTGAAGATTTAGGCCCTTGGTCCAGGTCTTGGTATTTGTGGGACTATTTGTTTTATGGAGATACAGGAGGTCATTGACTGCTGGCTCACTAATGGCTCAGAAGGCAATGCATACATCTCTCTGGAGTTTAAAAGATACAGAAAATAGAGACAGTGTTTCCAGTCTCTTCAGATAGCTTATGAATTTTAAGCTGGTGATAGTCCTAGTTAGGAACCTCTGTGTTTTTTCTAGTTGTTTGATATTAATAGCCAAAAGAAGCCAACCAGTGCTACAAGTCCACAAATCACTTGATAAAAAGCACTGCTACTGCATATGGATTCAAAACACCATTCATTTATTGTTAAAATCTCCAGGTATATCCTTAAAAACAGTTGATTGAGCGCTTTCTTCCCTCTAAAGCAGGGATTATATCAGAATCAATCTTTTTCCCTCCAAAATTTCCCCTTAAATAATAAATTACATCATAAAGAACTGATGACTCATCCTATTAACATTACTAAAAATCTTTTAAAATGACAAAATATTCAATGTAAAAATAGTCAATGCAAAATACATATCCTAAAAATACTTATAAATATATAAAATATGAATAAATGTGTCTAAACATTTTATTTGTGTATGTATATACATTTCTCTATGAAACTTTATTTCATTAATTCCACTTTTTTATATAACAAGGGCTTAATAGAAATAACTTAGTTTAGCCCAGGGACTTGGCTTGCTTGCAACATAATTTGCCATCTTAGCTCTCTCTCTTCTGTATAGCTTCTAAAATTGCCCCCTCTGGGGTTTTTTAACACCTTCTCTAAGATGGCAAATTCAAAACCTGAAAAACCAGAGCAATTTGTAGAATGTTTACACAAAGCATTACTTAAATTTTTAGTAAGTATTTGCTAAGTGTGCTCATAAATCCTGTCCCTTAAACGTCTTTCTGTCTTACCGACATAAAAACTAGGGCAGGTTTTGCACAAAGCCAAGTAAATCACACCTATAGTTTGACAATTACCCCTTTCAAACCTTATTTCTGTCCTTAGAATATTGTTTAGGGTGATATTCTCCTTGGTAAAAATATAGTGACACTGAGAACAATTCCCACATTTAGAAGTACCATACCTTTTCTTAGTTTTAAATTCACTTTCAAAACATTTTTTCAGGTTAGGTCCAACTCTATAAACAAAATTTGGTTTACTACCCACTACTGTCCATATCTTCAAGTTATTTCTCAACATAACCCAGTTGTCATGTATAATTTTCTCTACCTCATGTGCTTTACTTCCAAAGGGAATGACCATGGATTTTTCAAAGTCCTTATTTTCTTCATGTCCTTTGTTTGTGTCTTCACTCATATTATATGAATTACCTAAAAGGGGCTTATATTTCTTTCCCCATTCTTCCCTTCGTACTTAACATAATCATTAATGTTTTTAGTGGGATACCCTCTTTCCTTAAATAGTCTAGCTACTATCACTAATTCTTCATCAATGTCTTCCTCATTAGATGTCATTCTTGCTATCCTAATGAGTTGGCCTTTCACAATACTGTTTTTTTGTTTTGTAGGGTGATTGCTGGAATAATGCAGGTATGAGTTACTAAAGAGTGGTTTTCTATAAACCTTAGATTTAAATGACCCTTTGTCCTTTTGAATATTTACATCTAAATAATTTGTACCATTCTCTTTATATTCATACGTGATTCTTAAAAATTCTGTAATATCATTAAAGTATTTCATCATTTCTTGAATCTTAGTCTTCGGACCCTTCCATAAAATAAAGATATCGTCTAAAAATGTAGCATATAGTTTCATGTACTGGAAGAAATCACTTTTGAACACAACATTATGTTCCCATTCCAATAACACAAGGTTTGCATATATGGGGGCACATGATGCCCCCATAGCCACCCCCTTGTGTTGCCTGAAGTATTCTCCTTCGAAGAATATGTAGCTATGGTCCAAGACAATCTCCATAAATTCCATAATTAATTCTATCTTATTACTTATAAGTTTTGTATTCTTATTTAAACTCTCAAAGAACCATTCCAGACCTTCTTTTTTTGGAATAGATGTATATAAATCAACTATGTCTATAGTAAGAAATATTATATCTTCGTCCCACAAATCTTTACTTATCCTTCCTAGAAAGTCCCATGAGTCCTTAATCATGCGGTCTGCATTAATAACTTGATTTTTTAACCACTTGTCTATCAACATCCCAAAGGGATACGTTTTGGACCCTCGACCAGACACTATAGGTCTAAACTTCAGATTTTCTAGTCCTTTGTGTGTTTTAGGTATCCCAAACATTGTAGCCACTAATGGTTTCTTAACCTTCAAAAAGTTGTATAAATCATCTGAGATTCTTTCCTCTAATATGTATTCTTCTAAATAAAAATCTATTTTTTTATTACTAAATATTAATCTCATTTAAGGAAGCTGACGTATAGGTAAGCGAGTCATTTAACATTTCAAATATTTTGTGAGAGTATTCTAAACTATCATAGAACACCATACCACCTCCTTTGTCTGGACGCATCACTCTAATGCTCTTGTCCTCTCTCAAACACTTTAATACTTCATTTTCTTTTTTACTCAAGTTTTTATTCCTAAAAGTATGTTGTTCTCTACCTTTGAGCTTATATATATCCTCCATTATTGCTTTTTCCAAGCTATATATAATTGGATCTAGAGGTGGGTTAAAAACACTCTTATTCTTGGGTTCATAATTTAACTTCTCTTTATTATATGTCTTTTGTCCATCAAACATATATGCTAAGTTAAGCTTCCTTAGATACATTTTTAACTCAATAATTGTTTGTGTATAATCAAACTGTCTGGCTGGAACAAATTTCAATCCTTCCATGCAGAGAGAGAAATGTTCCTTATATAGCTCAACTCCTGCAAAATTATAAATATGATACCCTAGCAGTGTATATCTCACTCCATCCTGAACAATATTCCCTACCATTTCTCACTTTTGTTCCTGTTTCCTTGATTCCTCCACTCTTCCGGATGGTTCCTTTCCCTCTCTAGTCCCACATCCCATTCCTGCTGGTATTGAAAAGGTTGTGGTTCGTTACATATCTCTGTCATATCGTTCCGTTGTATTTCCTTCCATATTTTTCATAACCTCTTTTTTCTTTGTTAGATTCTTTAAACTTTCCTTTATAGTATTTATTGTCTTGTCCTTTATTACTTTTTTATTATTATTGTTGTTCAATACATATGCTCTGTGGTTTTTATACTCTGTCAAGTCCCTTTGCATTTTCTTACATTTAGTTTCAAATAATTTATTACAATTAAAATCTATATTATCCATTTTTTTATAATATAAGTTTTCATAATCCGAAAATAAAAGATCACTTGTAATTTTTCTGTTCAGTACTTCAGCTTGTTCTATAAGTTGACTTAACTTCATGTCATTAATTTTAATAATTTTACCCATCATTTCTAAACCATATCTGTTGAACATTTCAGTAAATTCTGCAATCAGCTTATCATCGTAGTCTAAACCAAAAAGAAATTTATAAATTCTCAATCCTCTAGGTACGACTTTTTTTACCATACATTCAGACAGATAAACATTTTCTAGCTGCAATTTTTTAATTTGTAACATTTTAGTTTCGAAGTTAAAAATCATATCTTTAACATTTCCCTCATTCCCATCATTGTAACAACCCATATCAGCATACTTATTGTTCATCACAACATTGTCTGAAAAAGCAAATTGCTTGCCCAACAGTCAAACTTCTTATTATGTCCAATGTTATTACTGTTGGCAGTCATTATTTTCTCAGAGTTACTCACATATTTTCCAGTCATGTTTGTATCCATTTTACGTCTATGTAGATCTCTCTCAGTTCCATTATTAGTATTAGTATTGAGCCCATTGTATAGACTCTCCAGCTGTTGTACCTTATATTCCTTCAATTTTGGTCTTGCCCCCATTCTAATAGCTTCCGCTACCTCTCCGTTCGAATTGGGACCCCCCTCTGCTCCTTGCAAACTTTTTGAAGTGAAATTTGTGTCCCTAATCCGTAGCGTAGTGTCTCTCTCAGACTTCTCATTACCCGCCTGTTCATCGCTCGTCCCGAAGCCTATGACGTCACTTTTGGGCGATAAACAGCGTTTCATTTTGGAATGATACGCTTCATTTTGATTTTCTGGTTGAGTAATGAGCTCAATCAACCTAGTAAGCTCTCCTTTGATGATCGCGAGTTCCGAATGAACTCGGTCCAATTCCTCTCGCTGTATGGGGGAAAAAATAGCCGGCATGCCCTCAAATGAATCCATATCGCTGTCTGGCTCCACAAGTCCACTACTAATAACCAAAAGAAGCCAACCAGTGCTACAAGTCCACAAATCACTCGATAAAAAGCATTGCTACTGCATATGGATTCAAAACACCATTCATTTATTGTTAAAATCTCCAGGTATATCCTTAAAAAACAGTTGATTGAGCGCTTTCTTCCCTCTAAAACAGGGATTTCATCAGAATCAATCTTTTTCGCTCCAAAATTTCCCCTTAAATAATAAATTACATCATAAAGAACTGATGACTCATCCTATTAACATTACTAAAAATCTTGGGAATCGCTCTCAGTGTCAATATATTTTTACCACGGAGAATATCACCCTAAACAATATTCTAAGGACAGAAATAAGGTTTGAAAGGGTAATTGTCAAACTATAGGTGTGATTTACTTGGCTTTGTGCAAAACCTGCCCTAGTTTTTATGTCGGTAAGACAGAAAGACGTTTAAGGGACAGGATTTACGAGCACACTTACCAAATACTTACTAAAAATTTAAATAATGCTTTGTGTAAACATTCTACAAATTGCTCTGGTTTTTTAGGTTTTGAATTTGCCATCTTAGAGAAGGTGTTAAAAAAACCCAGAGGGGGCAATTTTAGAAGCTATATAGAAGAGAGAGAGCTAAGATGGCAAATTATGTTGCAAGCAAGCCAAGTCCCTGGGCTAAACGAAGTTATTTCTATTAAGCCCTTGTTATATAAAAAAAGTGGAATTAATGAAATAAAGTTTCATAGAGAAATGTATATACATACACATATAAAATGTTTAGACACATTTATTCATATTTTATATATTTATCAGTATTTTTAGGATATGTATTTTGCATTGACTATTTTTACATTGAATATTTTGTCATTTTAAAAGATTTTTAGTAATGTTAATAGGATGAGTCATCAGTTCTTTATGATGTAATTTATTATTTAAGGGGAAATTATGGAGGGAAAAAGATTGATTCTGATGAAATCCCTGCTTTAGAGGGAAGAAAGCGCTCAATCAACTGTTTTTTTAAGGATATACCTGGAGATTTTAACAATAAATGAATGGTGTTTTGAATCCATATGCAGTAGCAGTGCTTTTTATCGAGTGATTAGTTGTTTGATATGTCTAATGAAGTGCATCCCAAAGTGGGCGTTCTAGTTAATGACTGAACTAATCAATGATGTGCATAAGGGAACAATGACCTATTTAGATCTGTGTGATATTCCCCCAGCAATTGGTTTCACCGAGTAGAAGGACGTTTTGACTGCAGTTGTTAGATGGTGAGCAAAGGGTAGGGAATTGTCAACCCATATCTCCATGTCTATAACAACATTCTGATTTTGTATTGGGGGCATTGTGAAAATAACATTCTCATTTTGGAGTGGGAGTGTTGTCAGCATTGTATGTTGTGGGGAGAGGTAGTTTGACAAATGTGTCAATGTTGCATTTTTAGCATTTCATTAAGCACAGTTTGTACACCAGGTATTTATTTACAAGGGTCAGTTCTTGTTGAGACTTGGGTGTCAGAGGGTGACTTGACAATGTCTGCCAGTTTACAGTTGTCAGCAAACTTGATTAGCCATTAGCCAGAGGTCTTTATTCATGATTTGGAGATCAAGCATGTAAGTGCCAAACAGAAGTGGTCCTAGCAAGGTGGAGGAGATGGAAAAGAGGAATAACTTTTAAAAGCACCACTGAGTACTCTGTTGTGCATTATAAACCCCACACCTGTTAAAGATAGGATTGTTCCTAGCTCCACTTAAATGGCATCTACTTCCGTCACCAATTCATCACTGTCCCCGAACCTTGAATTAACAGCTCAAGTGCATTTTGATGTATTTCTATTTTATCTTGTATGTCATATAGAAAAGAATGTATGCAAGGAGTGTAGCTGAAGTAATTTCCTCCTGCTGAAAAAAAAAAAACAATATACAACTGAAGTTTTAATTCTCTTGTGTTGGAATAAATGGCAGTTAGACCCAAGGTATGAAGTGTCTTGATCTAGATCTATCCCTTTTCTTACACAGAAAACTAGCAGGTTGTAAAATTCATGGAATGTTTATTTGAAGTGTAAGCTGTAACTTCTTGATTGAAGTTCGGAAACTAAAGGCTACAAAAATGCAGTTAGTATTCTTCAAAGAAGCCAGAGCTGGAAATTCATCCTTAATATTCAAATGAGAACCTGCTCTAATGCATGTAGGGGGTCTGACAGTGAAAAAGGTTTTCTGTGTTAAAAAACAGCTGATATAATCTGATGTAAATTACTCCTTTTTCTGTGGGAACAGCGGTGATAAGCTTATATATATATATATATATATATATATATATATATATATATATATGCACACACACACATATACACACACATATATATATATATATATATATATATATATATATATATATATATATATATATACACCTACATGGAGCTGAAACCAATAGAAAATCAATCAGTTTTGCTTGGATGAAAACAGTCCACATCTTTTACAAGTTGTAAAATCCACCTCTGCCTAATAGTATGTTTGCTAACATAGAGTAGAAAGGGACAGTGTTTCTTTAATGTGGAGTCAGATTTACTCAGTTGAAGGTTAGATTTTTTTAAATATTCTAAGAAATTGAGTATTGTTTTTGTATTATTTGCACATTGCCTTGTCACATGTTCAATGTGCATTGGCAATGTCTTTGAATTCATTATTGTTTAAGTCAAGGTTTCTGTATGTCTGTATTTACTTCTAAGACCTTGTGGCTGGGTATTTATTTATGTATTATTATTATTTAGTACCTGGGGAGAGCATATTATTTAACACTGTATGCTGGCAAGCCATGGCATCCATCTCTAAGGCTAGATTTCTTGAACACATTACCATTGAGGTATTTTTAATGTATATGTGGCTGAGTCAAGAAGGTTATGGTAACTGGTGTGTTGAATCTCTAGGCCAGTAACTTAGAATGGTGGTAGTACTACCTTGAAGAAAGCTATGGGGAATTGGTTAATTCTTCTAGCCTTCCTTGGGAATTGTGTAGGTGTATGTGTGAAAGTAATAATTTGTTTAAAAGTAAGTTATAGTAGGTAAGGGACACTGGAAGACAACATGATTCACAGAGAGAGAGAGAAAGAGACAGGTAGGTGAGAAAGTGGCCTGGGGTATTAGATCAAAGACTCAGCTCTTTAAGTGGACAGTTTGTAGTCCTTATCTGTGTGAAGATGTTAGGGCCCATGCTCATGGCAGTGGTGAATATTCCCTTGGGACTAGGTTGCATTTGATGAACTATTTAATGAATCAGATTTCTATGCACTTTTTTCTAATTTAACATTGTTTAATTTATTGAAATCTTTTGGGTTTCTAATGGCATGATAGGAATTCACGACATTCTTAAGTCAGAGTACAATTAAAGTTAATGAAATTAGTTTTGTATCAGTTTTTGATGTTAGCCAAAAGTGCTTTTCACAGCATCTGCAATGTACCCAGAACTGGCTCCTCTGTAAGTCATACAGAGTTAAATGTATTAGAAGCATATATAAGTACGACTGTAAATTCTTTTTTATGAGACCCATTGCTCTTACTACTGTTAGAACTGTCTGGGTAACTTTATTCCACATTGCTGATGTTTGTACCTGCAAATCCTATTGGGAACCAGTGGTGTGACTTGAGAGAGACCATCCCTTTGGTAGTCATCAGACCTATTTGGAGCAGTAGAGTAGATACAAAGACCGTAGCCCCTTTCCCTTTTATGTTCAGGTGGTATACTGGTTGACAGTGGTTAGATTCAAATCCCAATCAGTACCAGACAAAATGTCAACATATTGATTGGCAGGGAGTCCTCCGTCATATGTGTCTGACAGTAGTGTGATTCAAATTTCAACTTAATGGTGGTGTTATTATACATACTAAGTCTCTAGTGAACCTACAACTTTCATTTGCCATGCCTGGCAAACTTCTTATTTACTTTGTATTATCTAGTGGGTATATGAGATCAAATATTGTATCAGTTAAGGCTGGCCAATGAAACGTTAGTATTAACCATGTATGTGATATTTAAAACTTGGTTTCTCGTTATTTGTTGAACAATTTGAGAAAGCATATTTTGTGAAGGCCTGTTGTGTTATGATATTTTTTGTATGCATAAATTATCTTCACATTTCCTTGGAAAAAAAAGTTATGATATTTCTTGTATTAATAAATTATCTTTGTGTTTCCTTGAGATGGTTTTTACTTTTGTTTCTAACAGACCTCTCAACCAATTGGGGACAAATTTCAACAGAATCAGGGACAAGTCACAAAAAAATCAGGGACAATCAGGGACATTTTTAACATATTAGTGCTATTAACTTGAAACATTGACAGAGTCAGAGCATATGAATTAATATGCATTTTCTGAAGTAAAAGAAGTCTATAACTCTTAATTATTATAATTATTCATTAAGTGTAATTCACCACCTTTCCTCCAAAAGTCACTAGTTTTAGGAGGGATTAAGAGGGACAGAGCTAAAATTTGAGTCAAAATCAGGGACGTCCCTGAAAATCAGGGACAGTTGAGAGGTATTTCTACATACATATACCTGGCTAGGATTTGCCTGACTGAGCTTAATTTTTTTTTGTAAGTTGTGGGTATGTTGAGATTCATACCTCTCAACCTCTTAGCACAAAAAATCTGAATAAAGCCTGACAGAATTGGAGGGGGTGGGGTTAAAGGCCCCAAAATAGGGGCAGATTTTAAATATTGCTTTTATAAACTTAGAAAGTTGTTAGAATAACAGGATTTGTGTTAGCATGCATTTTCTTAATGATATGAAGTTTAAAACTCAAATACATGTCATTATTTAGTGACTTTAATCCTTAGATCATCCCAGTGATTTGTCAAAAAACACAGAGCCAGATTCAATGAAGCGTACACTAATTGTAGACGATATGTATTCAATAAAATTCTTATCAAATCTTTTGTGCTTTCTAGTCACTCAAAAAGGTAATATTAAGTGTACGTGTAGTCTACACTTTGTGGTAATCGGTATGAACCCCTGTCAGTATTTAAAGCTACAAGAATATCAGTAAGAAAACTAAAATTAGAAGGAAGAAGGTGTGCATTATGTCTGTGTTGTCTGTTCACTTAGAACAGTGTACATTTAGTGTATGCTTTATTGAATCTGGTTCACAATTTTTATGAGGAACAGATCAAAAATATGAGGCAAAATTATTTATTTATTTATTTATTTAAAATTTGTTGACCAGGAAAGTCAAACTAGGACAGAGCCTATTTTCAGCAGAGGCCTGGGGAGAAATGCTCCAGATGCATGTCTTTGGAATCTGGGAGAAAACTGGAATACCAGGAGGAAACCCACACGAATGCAGGGAGGACATGCAGACTGTGCATAGAAGGCACCCCAGCCGAGAATTGAACCAGAGAACCTCTTGCTGTGATGTGACAACGTTAGCCTCTGCACCACTGTGCTTCCCTAAAATCTCGACATTCTGTGAAAATCTGTACAGTTGAGAGGTATGATGAGATTGATAGCTTTATTTAGCTCTTTTTTTTCTTATAGCAGACTATCAGCTGATCATAGATTATCTCCTCAAATGACTGGTCTGCTTACCTGTTCTCATACCCCTAAACTAGCTCCAATTAGGATAAGGGCCAACAAGGAGATTGAGGTATCTTGCTATGCTGCCATGGTAAGCTTTTTTTTTTTTCATCACCCTTGCTCATGTCCAGTAAAATCCCATTGGTGGGACACAGAGTAAATTATGATGCATCTTACATCATCAGGACATCCCACCCACCCTCATGAAGTACTTCTCAGTTGTGTCTCCAGTCTCCACCAGGGAAATCAAACTGAGATGCATGCCGCTGTATACATCTCTCCCTCCTGCTCCCTTTCCTCAGGGTGGGCACTCCCATCCTCACCTATCAGTGCCTCAGTTGCCTGAGACCCTTCGTGAACATGGATCTTTTGGGCCATAGCCATGGCTTTATCACTCTATGCCATGGTGTTTGGCCCATGTATAGCACTGACATTGTTTGGATCTGGTAGCAACTCTTTGCAGGAAAATATGAATCCATAAAATTCTGGTACACATTTTCAGATTCACACTTCTTTCTATTTTAACATTTACCCATTGTCTTTGAATTTCATATTTTATTCCACAGTTGACCTGTTGTATTGTATGCTAGAATAACCTGAATGCTAAGCTTACAGCTTCAGTTAGTCTTTTATACATTATGAGCCCCATATGAATTGGAAATGTACTGCTTCTACACTGTGGATGATATTCTGTTTGCTCCAATTTGCTGAACTCTGTAGCTTGATTGCATTCATGTTTAATATTAATCCACTATAGGAGACTGTCTTTATCTCTGAATGACCTTGTCTCTGCCCCTCTGTCTTTACATTTACTTTGGTTCTAGAAGGAAATACTCATGGTTTGGCATGTTATCTTCTTAGTAATGCCAATTTTCTGGATCTTACTCAGCATTCTTTCTTAAATGGAGTAGTGTACCCCTTGCTGATATACTACTAGTTGTGTGTTTAGCTCGATATGCATCTGTACTTGGGAATGCTTAAATTTTTCTGTTCCTTCGGGTAAATCACTGTAAAGAGTTGTCAAACCTGTAACTACAGTTTTTACTATTAGTTATGGAATTTAATATTTTATCACTGCTAATTCTCTCTCAGCTAAATTTACCAGCAAGGACCATGTTCCTTCCAACACATGGAAACTTTGTCTTGTTTTTCTGTAATCAACACCAACATTTTGTAGATTTGGATGTGTTTTTTTTTTATTTCTTTTAAATACATCAGTGCTTATTATTGTAGCTGAGGTGCCAGAATTATTATTAGAAGGAGTTAGCATTCTTATTTCATTCATCATATTTCTTACAGTCGCTTCTGGTTTAACACTGTTGTCAATTTCCTGGATTATATACGCACATGTATGGTCTTCCTTTATTATTCTCATATGAATACCACAGTTAGAATTAGTCTGCTTAGCATTTATCATGGTTTGAGTTTTTAGATGGTCAGTTGCTTCTGAATGCTGATGTTTCCACCAAGCTAAAAAGACTGTTGGTGGAACGCATTGCCTGGCTGATATTTTTTCTAGTGGTTTGTACTGTAGTGAAGACTTTAATACACTGCTTGTTGCTTGGTCTTAGAAGCAAATTATTAATTCATAGCAGTTCACACAGCAGCATTTTGTTATATGCCAATGTGAGCTGAAAAATGTAGGCTCACACAACTATAAATTTTCTTAATAATAAAAAAGAAAAGTTTAGTTGTGTGAACATACATTTTCAGTGATTACAGCAAGCACATTTCTGATATGAATAATTCCCCAACCAAAAAACAACAAATCGCTGTGAAGTAAACTACCTAGAGAACAGCTGGGCAGGATAGCACTTATCCAGCAACAGCAAAATTAGGTCACTTCAAAATGAAGATCTATCCTAGTATATCAGAACTGCAGCTAGGTGAAATGGCGCTCTGGGCAAACCCCCCCCCCCCCAAAAAAAAAGACCAAAAAAATGTTGCTATATTTACAAACTTCATATCCCGCTGTGGTCACTTCTTCACTGACAGCTATTCTCTGGGGGGTTATTTCATAATGATTTGTTGTTTTTTTTGGTTGGGGAAATAGTCATGTCAGAAATATGCTTTCCAATAATCTCTGTACTTTTAATTACTGTTTCTCATTTTAAGTTTTTTCTCAGGCTCTATAGATGGGGATAGTTTATAATGACATGAGGGTAGAAAAAAACTATCAGTTTATAAACTCAAAAAAATACATTCTTCTGAAACTGGTTGACATCCTGTGACCTGTGCAACATTGATTGTGATTATAATAAGTGAAGGGGTACAGCTTGCTTCTGCATAGCATTCAGAGTTATACTGTAATCCCTTTAAATGTTACTTTCACAAAAGTGAGCTTGTGATGAAACAGGTTTTTGATTTCTTATTTCATATCTAAGGGGAGAGTTGTGGTTTTAATCTGGTTATTTTTTTTTTATTTTCAGAATTACTAAAGCAAGCAGGAGGAAAGAGATGAATGTTATTTTGTGTTAAATGTGGATCGACGATTCATTCTTTTTAGTTCTTGTCAGGTTAGGTTACCATAATTTGACTGCTTTAAATGTTTGGACAGTAAGGGTGTAGCCAGGCATAGTATTTTTAGCCAAAGTATTTATTTTTGAGCTAATAAAGATGGCTAAACTAATGCTTCAACAGACATCTGTACATAACTTGTTTTATTATAGTCAGTGAATGCCTTATATTGTCAAAGGTTTTAATTAGGTGGTGCCATAATTGTAAAACATTTGTTATTCATAAAAAGTATCCTATAACCTTTGCATTCTGCTAGTATATGCCAGTGGTCCGACACAATATTTCTCCTTCGTTATAGAGATGGTATTGTTCATATAAATGGCTGTATAAAAATATGTTTTATTTTAAAAACTACAATGGGTGACAACTATAAAAGGTTACATACTTTACTATGAATAAATATTTAAAAAATGTGATGGGTAGGGTGATATTATGAGGTTGTGAGAAGAAAATAAGCCTTTCTGTCTGCATGTCTTGTTGGACAGCTTGCATACTTAATACTGCTAAGCTAGGGTTACTAACATGTTTGTCATTTAACATTTGCTTGGCTATTCTCTGTAGAAAACTATGAACAGGGAATGCCATTTGTCTTTGCTTTCAAAGAGCTAATATTACATCTAATGAAGAAGAATAGACTGATGTGCAGTTTGGTCAAGTGTTCTGCTTAGGTTCTTAGGTTTCATTGGTGGCCAGTAATGTCAAAGTTAAATTCAGACTTAATAATGTACTGTATATCACTACTTGAATAGGAAAAATGTTATAATAAAAACAAACAAAAGACACACAGATACTAAAAACTTTAAAAATTTAGTGTTTCAGCGCAAGCCTTCGGAGGAGTTCAATTAAATTAAAAGAATACAAAATCACCCATACTAGTAATTATAGCAGTAACACACCAATCAAAATAGTACACTAATTACAATTTTAAATTGAACAGTTAATTATTCAGGAAACATCTCAAATTTGTGTCTATCTGTCTGTGCCTCTGCAGGTCTGTGTGTGTATGTGTGTTTATGCATTACATATGTGTGCTAAATATTTATATAACTTATACTTTTCATGCAAAATACTTTTTCTAAAAACAATTACATATGCTACAGCAGCTTTTAAACATTATGCAGAGGTTTTACATCAAAAAATTTATGTATATATATATATATATATATATATATATATATATATATATTTGACTAGACTCAAATAACATTTGACACTAAACTGGCTATGTCAATGTAGCAAATATGAGTAACTCTCTTTGATAATGAGTTATAAACAGTGATTTAGCCTACCTGTGGCACTGAATCCTGACCTATACTTACGTTTATCTCTAAACTTGTTTAGGTATGTGACCACTGTAAATATTGCATCTGAAACTTACTGTATGAGTTAATAATGTTTAGAGTTTTGCCTCATGTTTTTGGTCTGCTCCTCATAAATTTTTATTTTTCTGGCTAATGAGTGGCAAATCGTTGAGGATGGAAGCCAGAAAATAAAGAAAGGCATTTGAGTTTGACTTCATACCCTTCAAAAAAATTCATGGAAAACCTGTCATTTTATTAACTTTCAAAGTTTATAAGAGCAATATTTAAAAATTGTCCCTCAGTTTGGGCCTTTGCCCCCCCCCCCCCATTATTTATGACTTTGTCCAGATTTTTTGCTCTAAGATGTTGAGAGGTATGTCCCTGTGTGTCACTAGGATGCTGACAGCAGAAGTCCACATTGCCACCTGGTGGCAGATGGAGGTTATTACAGCCCACTCAGTAGACCTGCTGCTGAATCGTCTACCAACTGCCCCCCATGTCAGCTGTTTGCAGAAAAATATTTCCTAGCATCCTAGCACCAGGTTGTCTGGATAATATTACCAGTGGTGAGAGTGTCTGAGAAGCTGTAGTTTGGGAATATTCATGGAGTTTGTGGCCCTGTTGCTAGTCCTGGCCAACAAATACCCCTTCTCTTCAAAACAGCCAAGGTGTGAAGTGCAGTAGTTGCTGTGAAAGCAGGGGTCAACAAAAATCAAAACGTCAAGGGTCAGTGCTCTGTTGTTTCTTAGTTCCCTTAAAATCACGGATAGTAAACCTCAATCCGAACTTCAAAAGGTTAAAAACCATCATCCATAAGGCAAAGTACTTATAAGGTCTCACTGTTCTCTAGGCTTCATCTTTTGCATCAGGGAGACTGGATCGTACCTCTCAACCTCATAGAGCAAGAAATCTGGACAAAGCCATAAATAATGGGGGAAGGACCAAAAAGAGGGACAGTTTTTAAATATTGCTCTTGCAAGTTTAAAAAATTGATAGAATAACAGCTTTTTCATTAAAATTGATTTTTTTATAGGGTGTGAAGTGTGAAACTCAAAGGTCCGTCATTATTTTCTGACTTCAGCCCTCAATGATTTGCCAGGGATTTGCCAGGAAAAAACAAACTTTTATGAGGAATATACCAAAATTACGAAGCAAAAATCTGGACCTTCTGCGAAGATCTGGACATTTGAGAGGTATGGGACTGTATCTGTACATCATGCCTCTTGGTCTGTCAACATTCAGAATTATAGAAAAGGTCATAGGTTCATAGGCGGTTACTAGGCTAGCGGCCCTAGAGCCCTTTACAAGCGTAGCCATGTTAATCCCAAGTATCCCCCATTTGTTTTTTTTGAGTAGTTCGCAGAATGAATTGATGCACAGAGCAGGTCTGTGATCAACACTGGCTACCCCTGTCCATGAGGCCATGGGTTAAATGCCAGGGGGAAAATTTGCAGTCTTCCCATCCAATTATCTAGGATGGATTTGAATAGGATGAGTGAGGAGATCTGTTTTACGTGACTATGAAGTCTATTCTAGAGAAGCATTAGTCTCTGGGAGAGACATATCTGTCTCTCCAGCATGTTCTGTTAATGTCACAAGTGATGAAGGCCAAAGAGTTGCAGATTAGGCAAAGGTCGAATACACCCACAAACAAACAGAAAAAATTCCAGGCTCTGACCACCATAGCTTAAACACCACATGTAAATTTATTGATGTAAAAAATAAAAAGATTAGCGCTTTCGTGACAACAAAATACCACTTCTTCAGACCACTTCAGAACCTAATAAACCATTTTCTTTATGAAAATTTAAAAATATAATTGACCAATCTATGTTACTAAACATTGACTGAACATCCGATCAGATACCATCAAAAAACAGCATCGTTTACATATTATGACAGTTTTAGAATCAGGTTAACATCCAATAAAAATATAGGAGTCCATTCATAAACCAATAAAATTAATTTTTGTCATAAATATGCAGTGACAATATATGTCTGAGGGAGAAACTAGCTAGCTATTGTCACTGCATATTTATGACACTTTTAGACCATGGCTTTGGCACCAATCATTTGTTTATGTTAGCCCTTCTTGTAATCTGTTGACATCATTGGGAGACTCCTTGATTGCTCCCAGTTTGCAATCATCAGCAAATCTGGTGAGCCAAAGGCCATCTATTTTGGCCCGGACTTCTGAGAAATAGATGCCAAACAGTGAGGAGCCCAGAACAGACCCCTGTGGTACTCCACTAGTGACGGATCTACTGCTGGAGGTGAAGTCACCAATTTTGACAGAGCGTGTTCTGCTGGTGAGGCAATTGGTTACGCATCTAGTAATGTAAGGGTTAATCCCTATCTGGGAGAGTTTCTCAATGATGCCAGAGTGGAGAATTGTGTCAAAAGCCTTAGCAAGGTCGAGATAGGCAGTGTGCACTGTCTTACCTTTGTCCATGGCTTTGGTGACTTTCTCAAAGAAGTCCACCAGGTTTAACAAGCACAATCTACCCTTAATTAAGCCAAGCCGTGTTGGGTCCAGTGTTTGGAGGGTGCCTGTGCCCTTGCTGATAAGGTACATAGTTAAAGAATGCCTTATGATTATCCTTGGCTAGGGATGCGATGGCCGAACGAGGAGAAGAGGGGGAAGGCATGGCCAAAGGCAGGAAGATAGGAGAAAGGCTAGGATTGTGGTAGTGAGGGTCGGAACTTTTAATGTTGGCAGTATGACTGGTATAGGGAGAGAGCTAGCCGATATGATGGAAAGAAGGAAGGTTGATATATTGTGTGTGCAAGAGACCAGATGGAAGGGGAGTAAGGCTAGGTGTATTGGAGGTAGGTTCAGATTGTTTTATCATGGTGTGGATGGTAGGAGAAATGGCATAGGAGCTATCCTGAAGGAACAGTATGGTAAGAGTGTTTTGGAGGTGAAAAGAGTGTCAGATAGAGTGATGTTTATGAAGCTGGAAATTGATGGTGTAATGATGAATGTTGTTAGTGCATATAGGTTCATAGGTTCATACTAGGCTATCTGCCCTAGGGCATTTATAAGCCTAGCCAGAATGTGTTTGGCTTTCGCCACCCATTTTAAATTTATTTTGCTATGCCCTTTTTCGAGGTTAGTATACTGTGCCTCTGTCTAACAGTGACACAGAAGTGATACCCGGGGTAAACCTACGATCTCCCATCCACTCATCAAGATTCCTCTTGAAGAGAGTCAATGAGGGACTCTGCCTAACTTGGACTGGGATTTTATTCCAGAGTGAAGGGAGCCTCTGGGTTATGAATCTGTCCCTCCAGCATGTCCTATTTATTTCAGTGCTGAGGTTCAAGTCTCTCGAGCGTAGCTCGATGGGATTTGGATTTTCTAAGGTGCAGCATGTCCATTAATTCCGGGTTGGACATGGCTTTATACGTCAGGCACAGATCGCCTCTGAACAGGCAGTATGCCACTGAGTAGAGCTGGAGTTTCTTTAACCGGGCAGCATATGGCATCTGTTTGAGCACTTTGATCCTCTTGGTGAGGTACTTTTGGGGTCTTTCCAGTTGCTGCAGGTGTCTGGTAAGGTACATCCCAAAAGGGGCATTGTACTCAATTATGGGCCTGATGAGGGATGAGTAAAGAGGCACGATGACCTCCCCTGATCTAGATGTGAATCCCTTCATGATTAGGTGGGCTATATAAAATGTTTTTCTAACCACTTTGGCCACGTGGTTGTCAAATGAGAGATTGCTATCAACTTGGGTCCCCAGGTCCCTAATTACTTCTTCTGTACTTAATGGATTACCACCTATGTGGTAATTTGTGGGCACTTTGTTTTTGCCAAAGGGGATGACTATACACTTTTTGGCATTTGGCTTGAGGCCATGGCTCTGGCACCAGTTGTCTGTTTCTATGAGGCCCTTTTGGAGGATGCTTATGTCAGCTGGAGAGTCAATCATGGCGCCCAGTTTGCAGTCATCTGCGAACTTGGTCAGCCACAGTCCTTTCGTGTTGGCCTGTACCTCCGAGGAATATATACCGAACAAGAGAGGTCCCAGGACTGAGCCTTGTGGGACACCACTTGTAACTGGTTTGGAGTCTGACATGGCTCCAGCAATTCTAACCATGTGGGTTCTGTCCTTGAGCCAGTTTGCAATCCATCTAGTGACATAGGGGTTTATATTTAAGCTGGTGAGCTTATCTATAATGCCCGAGTGGGGTATTGTATCAAAGGCTTTTGCGAGGTCCAGGTAGGCTGTGTGGACCACCTTCCCCTCGTCAATGGCCTTGGTGACTGTTTCAAAGAAATCAACCAGGTTTAAGAGGCAGGATCTGCCCTTAACAAAGCCGAACTGGGTAGGATCCAGTGTTTGTAGGTCCCCAATATCTTTATTTATGAGGTCCATGATGATCCTTTCCATAGCTTTGCAGACCAAGCTAGTCAGGCTTATGGGGCGATAGTTTCCAGGATCCGTTGAGGCACCACCTTTATGGAGAGGGACCACTGTTGCTGCACGCCACTCTTTGGGCACATATCCTGTAGTAAGGCTGAGATTGAACAGTAGTTTTATGTTTGGGTTTAGCTCTTCTTGGAGTTCATGTAGGACGCAGCCCGGGACACCATCTGGTCCCATTGATGCTGTGTTTTTTGCTTTGGAGAGGGCGGCTCTTACCTGAGCATCTGAGATGTCAGGGGGGCAGCACTCTGCTGGGATAGATATTTGCCCTTTTGGTGGGGGGGGGAGTTTGCGCTGAACCTGTCAGCTAGGATGTTGGCAATGTCTGTGGGCTCGGTGTATTTTTTGTCATTTTGGACTAATTCTGAGCATATCTGGGAATTACCACTCAGGTTCCTAACATAACTAAAGAAAGCCTTGTGATTATCCTTAGTGTCCTGTGCAATTTTTCTCTCGAAGCTGGCCTTAGACAATTTTATGTGTGCCCGTAGTTTTTTGCTAATACTGATCAGTGATGCCTTCCCTTTTTGGGATTTTGCTCTATCATTTAGTAGCTTCCTCCTTCTATTGTATAGTTTGTTTATGGCTGGGGTCCACCAGACAGGACGCCTGCCTTTGGAGGATTGGGTCTTGGTTTTATTTGGGATCGATGATCCATGCATTCCTGAAGGTGTTCATAGAATGCGTTTATAAAGGATTCTGCAGTCTGGGCCGTATTTTCCACAGGCCCGGGGGCTTTGAAGGATTCCACCTCAGTTTTGAGGAGTGTGAAATTTGCTTTAGAGAAGTTTTTCACTGTGGTTTTCTGGGCAGGGGTGGGGTCGGGATGTGAATATCCAGTGAGATTAGTTTATGGTCTGATCTAACCAGTGAGGGATACACTTCTGGTCTGGAGCATAGAGTCCCCATGTTGGTGATGATCAGGTCCAGTATGTTTTCCCTCTTGTGGGAGTGGTAACAAGTTGTTCCATAGCATTTGAGTTTATAAATTCTAGGAACCTTTGGGCTAGGGTGTTGGAGCTAGAGTAATGCTCCCAGTCTATGTTTGGGTAGTTGAAGTCGCCCAATATAATGGTGTTTGGAGAGACCTTCATATTTTCCAGTGTTCTCAGGAAGGCCGAGTGGGGTTCCTGGGTTTGGGAGGGTGGTCTGTAGCAGGCTATAAACTGGAAGGCAGTTTTACCTACTGTTAGTTGCACATGGATAGTCTCTGATGCTTCGTGCTTTGCCACCAACCTGGAGGTGTGGGTATCTTTGATGAATATCGATACTCCCTCTCCTTTTGTAGTACGGTCCAAGTTTTGGGGCCGAAAAGCATGGTTTGAGGTATAACCTGGTAGTGCTGGGGTGCTCTTGGGATCCCTGAACCAGGTTTCTGTTACTGCACAGATATCGATGTTCTCCATGCTAAGGAGAGTTTCGAGTGTGTGCATCTTGAGGTTTAGACTTCTGGCGTTGAGTAGCATTACTCTTAGTTTCTTATCCCTTGTGATACCTATGGAGGTGGGTTTGTCTTTTGAGCCTTGCCTAAAAAAGGCTCTGTGGGGGTAGCAAGAGCCTTTGCCAATATCCGAAAGCCCAGGGGTGACAGGTGCAAGCCGTCCCTAGCGAAGCATCGTGGCTTGTCGAGCATATCATCCCAAGCTGACAGGCATTGGATCCCCTTTGAATGACACCAGTACTTAAGCCAATTGTTGAAATTGATCATCTTGTCTTCATATTGTGGCATCATTCTTGGTGAGGGTAAGATGCTACTCAAGTTCAGGGTCATACCGGCCTGGGCTGTATGCTCAGAGAGCTCCTTTATGTCTCTTTTCATGTAGTCCAGGGAGGTACATCTCAGGTCATTCACACCAGCATGGACAATGACTGAGTCATATTTGTACTTGCCTTGGAGTGACCTGAGTGCTTGTGTTATGTGGCAGATCCTAGCGCCCGACAGGCTGCTCACCGTGACCCTCTCCTTGTTCAGCCTGGTGAGCGGGACGTCACTGTGCCTGACGATAGAGTCACCTATTACAAGTGTATCAGGTGTGTTGTTTAGTCTTAAGGGCTGTGACTGTTTGGCACACTGGCTTTGTGAGCTATGTGTTGCACGTGTTTTGTTTTGGGGTAGCGGCTGCTTGGGTGTCTGCTTTGGAGGTCTCTGCTGCTTCGGCAGATCTTTATTTAGAGCCTCCGAGTATGTTTTTGTGTGATTATGTGTTTGGTTTGCTGTCGTGGTAGGTCTATGTGAGACTGGAATTGTAGTGAGTGTGGTTTCCTTCTCCTCCTGACTGGTTATGCCAGTACTGAGTTGAGAGAGCTTAGCCTCCAGTTTGGCTATATGGTTGCATCTCTCACATGTGTTGGAATTTGTTGGGAGGAGGAGAGGGTTGTCTGTGTACATGAGGCAGTTGTAACATTGCCTCAAGATTCCCAGATTCACCAGCTGGACTGGAGAGGATATTGACAACTGACCTTTGGACATGCTAGAATAATATTGGGAATTCCTTAATAATTGAAAACCAGGGCCAGTGGGGAGTGAGGGTGTAGTGCTTTTAATTTTTAGTGCTGACTTATATAATTGCTTTAGTGAGCAAGTGCCAGGTAACTTAAGTGCAATGTGTTATAGGTAACTTAAATGCAAAAACGACAAACAGTAACTTTCTTTCAAGTGAAACAAGGAAATAAGTACAGTAAGCAATGCAGATATCACTAGTGATCCACAGAAGCGCTGAGAAGCCGCGTATTAGGTGGAATTAGCGTTCCAGGGAAATAACAAGCAAACAAACAACAAGCATATAAACAAAGCTAGATTCAGCAGGCCTGGATCTAGTCTATGCTACAGCAAACAAGGTGTACCAATTTCAGTAAGATACAGTTCAAATATTCAGGCACTATAAACCTTTAACCAGAAATTCCCAGCTCAGAAGGGCAGAGTCCAGCCTCTTCTCCCACAAGAGTGCAGACCACAAACCTTCTTAATGTAAAATAACTGGCCTGAAGCCCAAGTGCTTAAACCAGAATTAATACACTTTAAGAATAACAGACACTGGGCTCTCAATCAGCAGTTCCCAACTTAGAAGGATGAAAGCTACCTGTCCTGCCGCCACAGTGCATGCCACAAACCTTCGTAATGTAAAACAACTGGTCTGAAGCCCAAGTGCTTAATCCAAAAGACTTAGAATGATAGCTACACTTTAATCAAGTTACTACCAAGCAGTAATAAATACAATTGAACACTTTAGAGAATGCCTGGATCAGTGCTCAAGTTACACAAACAAAGCTAGATCCAGCAGGCCCGAATCCAGTCTATGCCACAGCAAACAAGGCGCACCAACTTCAGTAAGAAGCAGTTCAGATATCCATGCACTATAAGCCTTCAACCAGAAATTCCCAGCTCAGAAGGGCAGAGTCCAGCCTCTCCTCCCACAAGAGTGCAGACCACGAACCCTCTTAATGTAAAATAACTGGCCTGAAAGCCCAAGTGCTTAAACCAGAATTAATACACTTTTAGAATAACAGACACTGAGCCCTCAATCAGCAGTTCCTAACCTAGAAGGATGTAAGCTACCTGTTCTGCCACTACAGTGCAGACCACAAACCCTCTCAGTGCAAAACAACTGGTCCGAAGCCCAAGTGTTTAAACCAAAAGGCTTAGAATGAGTTACACCAAGCAGTAATAAATACAACTGAGTACTTTTAAGATGATGCAAAAGTAAAAAAAAGTAGGTAGAAACACAAGTACAGTAAAAGCATATGAAAATTTTTTTTTTTTTTTTCTGAACAAGTGCTGAGATCAAAGAAACAGATTTGAGTGCTGAAACTAGAAAACTGGCTAGTTATAAGAAAAAAAACTAAGCTAGAAGGCTTCCCTCCAACACAGAAGGGCTTGGGGGCTCAGAAGCCTACAAATAGGCTGTACCACTTAACAGGAAAGGCAGGAAACAAGCTTATTTATTTTTTTTTTTTTTGTTTCCCAGATGCTCTCTTTGTACACAGTAGGAGTGCCTGAAATCAGAATATGATCTCACTGCACTCAGTTGAGTGAGCAAATGAGATGGGCCCAGAAGGAGTATCCAAGCACAAATTTACAAGAGGGGCGGGCAGTTGCAAGAGCAGAGTGAAAACTTCCAGTTCAGTTAATATTCCTTCCACACAGTTAAAATCAATTTAAATACTGTATTTTTTTGAAAAAAAAGAGCAGATAAAGGTACTTAAATTCTCTTATACGTCCAGTTGAATATAGCAAGTTCTTAGCCGGCCAAAGCTGAGGTTTTTAAGCAGAAAATATTTCACACTGTACCACTTAAATAGGCAAGGACAGGAAATCAAAGAATGTGACTACCCCCACACCTGTAATTACTAGCAAATAACAAAATTCAGCAAACACTGACTAACTTCCAGTTCAGCTAATATTCCTTCCACACAGTTAAAATCAATTTAAATACTATATTTTATTTGAAAAAAAAAGAGCAGATAAAGGTACTTAAATTCTCTTATACATCCAGTTGAATATAGCAAGTTCTTAGCCGGCCAAAGCTGAGGTTTTTAAGCAGAAAATATTTCACACTGTACCACTTAAATAGGCAAGGACAGGAAATCAAAGAATGTGACTACCCCCACACCTGTAATTACTAGCAAATAACAAAATTCAGCAAACACTGACTAACTTCCAGTTCAGCTAATATTCCTTCCACACAGTTAAAATCAATTTAAATACTGTATTTTTTGAAAAAAAAGAGCAGATAAAGGTACTTAAATTCTCTTATACGTCCAGTTGAATATAGCAAGTTCTTAGCCGGCCAATATGCTCCACAAGTTGGGTGTGAGATGGATGAGAAAGAAATATTTTGGAGTGAGTTGGATGAAGTGGTGATGACTGTACTCAAGGGTGAGAGAGTGGTGATTGGAGCAGATTTCAGTGGAAGGGAACAGAGGGGATGAGGAAGTGATGGGTAGGTATGGTGTTAAGCAAAGGAATGCAGAAGGTCAGATGGTAGTGGATTTTGTGAAAAGGATGGACTTGGCTGTGGTGAATATGTATTTTAACAAGAGGGAGGAGCATAGGGTGACATACAAGAGTGGAGGAAGATGCACACAGGTGGATTATATCTTATGTAGAAGGGTCAGTCTGAAGGAGATTGGAGACTGTAAAGTGGTGGCAGGGGAAAGTGTAGTTAGGCAGCATAGGATGGTGGTTTGTAGGATGAAGTTGGTGATCATGAAGAGGAAGAGGAGTGTAAGGGCAGCACCAAGGATCAAATGGTGGAAATTGAAAAATGGTAATTTGAGGTGGAGTTCAGGGAAGAGTTAAGACAGGCACTGGGTGGCAGTGAAGAGTTACCAAATAGCTGGGTAACTACAGCAGAGCTAGTAAGGGAGATGGCTAGAAAGGTGCTTGGTATGACATCTGGACAGAGGAAGGACGACAAGGAGACATGGTGGTGGAATGAGGAAGTACAGGAGAATATACAGAGAAAGGTTGGCAAAGAAGAAGTGGAATTGTCAGAGAGATGAAGAAAGTAGACAGGAGTATAAGCAGATGAGGTGCATGGCAAAGAGAGAGGTGGCGAAGGTTAAGGATAAGGCATATGAAGAGTTGTATGAAAGGTTGGACACTAAGGAGGGAGAAAAGGACCTGTACTGATTGGCTAGATAGAGGGACCGAGCTAGGAAAGATGTGCAGCAGGTAAGGGTGATAAAGGATAATGAGGGAAACATACTCACAAGTGAGGAGAGTGTGTTGAGCAGATGGAAAGAGTACTTTGAGGGGTTGATGAATGAAGGGAATGAGAGGGAGAGAAGGTTGGATGATGTGCGGATAGTGAATCATGAAGTACAATGGATTAGCAAGGAGGAAGTAAGGATAGCTATGAAGAGGATGAAGAATGGAAAAGCTGTTGGTCCAGATGACATACCTGTAGAAGCATGGAGGTATTTAGGTGAAATGGCAGTGGAGTTTCTAACCAGATTGTTTAATGAAATCTTGGAAAGTGAGAGGATGCCTGAGGAATGGAGAAAAAGTGTTTTGGTACAGATTTTTAAGAATAAGGGTGATGTGCAGAGCTGTAGTAACTACAGAGGGATTAAATTGATCAGTCACAGCATGAAGTTATGGGAAAGAGTAGTGGAAGCTAGGTTAAGAAGGGACGTGATGATTATTGATCAGCAGTATGGTTTCATGCCGGGAAGGAGCACTACAGATGCGATGTTTGCTCTGAGAGTGTTGATGGAGAAGTACAGAGAAGGTCAGAAGGAGTTGTATTGTGTTTTTGTAAACTTAGAAAGCATATGACAGGGTGCCTAGAGAGGAATTGTGGTATTGTATGAGGAATCCGGGAGTGTCAGAGAAGTATGTAAGAGTGGTACAAGAGATATATATGAGGGTAGTGTGACAGCGGTGAGGTCTGCAGTGGGAGTGACAGATGTGTTTAAGGTGGAGGTGGGATTACATCAAGGATCAGCTCTGAGCCCTTTCTTATTTGCAATTGTGATGAATAGGTTGACAGACCAGATCAGACAGGAGTCCCCGTGGACTATGATGTTTGCAGATGACATTGTGATCTGTAGTGAGAGTAGGGAACAGGTGGAGGAGACCCTGGAGAGGTGGAGATATGCTCTAGAGAGAAGAGGAATGAAGGTCAGCAGGACTAAGACAGAATATATGTGTGTGAATGAGAGGGAGGACAGAGGAATGGTGAGGATGCAGGGAGTAGAGGTGGCGAAGGTGGATGAGTTTAAGTACTTGGGATCAGTAGTTCAGAGTAATGGTGAGTGTGGAAGAGAGGTGAAGAAGAGAGTACAGGCAGGATGGAGTGGGTGGAGAAGAGTGTCAGGAGTGATTTGTGACAGACGAGTACCAGTAAGAGTGAAAGGGAAGGTCTGCAAGATGGTAGTGAGACCAGCTATGTTATATGGGTTGGAGACAGTGGCATTGACAAAAAGGCAGGAGTTAGAGCTGGATGTGGCAGAGTTAAAGATGTTAAGATTTGCACTGGGTGTGACGAGGGTGGACAGGATTAGGAATAAGTATATTAGAGGGTCAGCCCAGGTTGGAAGGTTTGGAGACAAAGCCAGAGAGGCAAGATTACATTGGTTTGAACATGTGCTGAGGAGGGATGCTGAGTATATTGGGAAAAAGATGCTAAGGATGAAGCTACCAGGTAACAGGAAAAGAGGAAGGCCTAAGATAAGGTTTATGGATGTGGTGAGAGAGGACATGGTTGGTGTGATAGAGCAAGATGCAGAGGACAGGAAGAAATGGAAACAGATGATCTGCTGTGGCGACCCTAATGGGAACAGCCGAAAGAAGATGATGAATTTGCTTTACAAGATTTTACAAGATTTTTGATTTCTGATTTTCTTATTTAGGCTTAGGAGGGAACTCTTCTTCTGCAGAGTGATATCCCTCTTGCTTTTGGACAAACGTTTATTCCTATTGTTATATAATCTATTTATACTTGATGTCTACCATGGAGGCTTGTTTATACAGGAAGACTTGGCTTTGCTCCGGTCAGGCACAGCAGAGTTTATGCATTCGCTTAAGTGTTTGTACAAGACACTTGCATATACTTCTGCACAATGATCATCGATGTCTGAGATGTCATCAAAATTCATTGCAGCTGTCCAAAATCATAAGTAAATATGCACCCTTGAAAAGGAGGGCATGCATAAGTAACACCCTAGGGAAGGCAACTTGTAAATTTGCACCATATGGGTAGCAGTATTTGAACTGTTAAGCATGTTTCTATCCCATGTCCACTGCTACAGTGAATGCTGTTTATATTTATAGATAGCTTGCATTTGTCAAGCAGAATACAAAGTTCAATGTTGGTACATTTGCTGTTCTTTATTTGTACTGTTGTCATAAGCTTCAGTTCAAATATATCACACTACCATTACATTTTAAATCATTAATGATATACAGTTAATTTGTCAATAGTTTTTTCTTAGTATAACACATTTGTGGAGAAGTTAGAGAAGTGTTCATCTCCTCAGTACAACTGCACTATTACTATAAAACAGCACTGCAGTTCTGATGTTTTGCTCTGTTTACACTGAATATGAAGATACACTCAAGAAGTTATAAAGCAGGATATTTAAAAAAACTACTTGAAAAACAAAATTAGTATTTTATACTAGAGTACTAGAGAACTATGAAATGATGAGAAGCACTATATAGTCCAAAGGTACTGTATAAAAGGGTTATTGTCCGAATTATACTAAGATGCAATGCCATTAATCTGACCAAACTGCCATTGCAGTAATCTATTTCAAATGAAAATCTGTACATTGATCTCTTCAGCTGTAGAAAGGAAAAAGGCAGCTTACTGAATTTAAAAGGAACTTGCAAATAAGCAGTTAAGGATGATACATAATTAAATGCTTCACACAAACATTGGATTTCAACTGTGGACTGTACAAGTCATTAACTCCCCTGGGAACTGCACATCTGTTATGCCCTAAGTGAGTTAGATGTAATACTACTTTGCTTCTTCAATTTCTTCTTTATGTTACACTTGGGGCTTTACTGAGACAACATTTCACTTAGGCACTGCAGTATGTGAAAAAAAAAAAAGGAAACCAGAAATCAGCTGAATATTATGGCGTTTAAGGTTTACTTTAACAAAATAACTTAGCATTGGGGCATATGGCAATAGTATTTGTGTTTAAGCGAGAACTGGTCCATTCCAGCAAGCAGGATACATGATAAGGAACTGAATTAAATGGGGGAGACCATAACAAAGATCAAAATGCATTGTTTGGTTTTGGAACTGAATTAAATATGGGAGACCTTAGCAAAGATCAAAATGCATCATTTGGCTGCCGTCCTACTCAGTGAGCACATGGTTTGAACTCATCAGTGTGTAGTCACTGATGCCAAACCTATGAAGAAGTGTTTGTTATAGAGAATTGCAATTGTTGCGATTTCTATGTGCACATCAGCAGTAATTCTTTGTGTGATCTCTTCTCTGTGGTTGTGTGATCACAGAGATAATGTATTTAAGTAGGGAGGTAGTACTTGCTCCCTGAAAAAATGCTTTTCATTTTTGTTTGAGTTAGCAGATTTATTTTGTTTCGTTGAACCTTCATGGGTTGTAATATAACAAAAGCAAAAAAAAAAAAAAAAAATCGTTGATAAAACACAGTCTTCCGTACGCATCTATGAATTTTACTTTGTGTATAATACATGTGTGTTTCATTCAATAGTCCGAATCCGCAATCACCAAACACACTTTAACAAAAGCGCTTTCACTGAAAAAGCGCTTTCGTTAAAGTGTGTTAAAAAAAAATACATTACGTTTATGTTTTTGCAGGGGAGCAAGCCCCCCTGCACCCCCCCCACTTTAATATTCTCACTCCGAGGTCGCACTATAGTGGGGAAAAGGGAATTTTCCCTTATCCCCAATGTAGTGCGATCTCCACAGCAGGCATACTTATGTGAAAGTGCTTCTTCGGTGAAAAGCACTTTCGCACAAGTATGCCCGGCCGAATCCATTTCGGTGATGTTGCCATTCGGGGATCCATACAGATCCCATATATATATATATATATATATATATATATATATATATACGTGAGTCTACCTCATAAGACCGAACGTTCAGATAACCGACATGCACATAACCGACACCAGAACACCGACACCTCAAAAAACTGACAGTTCACAACAACGAAAGTCAGAACGCCGGCATAGAATTAATCCTGCATCACACGTATCACTGGTTTAGCTTAACTCTACAGCAAGTAAATGCAGTCATGCTAGACCCTGCAATTCCACGTATGAACCACTAATTAAGGTCTAATCAGCATACATTAACACATACAAATTGCATTCGTCAGAGAACATTAAAATTCCCAGCACAGGTAGCGTATAATTGTGCTATGCACCGAAGACACTATGGCCGACTCTGAAATGGAAGCTCCAGGAGTCATAAATAGTAGTTATACAACGGTAGCATCCCAAAAGGGTAAACAGCTGCTTGTCATTGATGGGTACTTGTACCAGTTAGAACGAACGCGAAAGACAAAGAGATACTGTGGATGCAAATATAAGGCTATAGAAGGCTGCAAAGGCAGAGCAGTCACTGTTGTAATGCCAGACGGGGATCACTTAGTATAGTCTGTTGCCCATAATCATGGCAGGGATCCCAGTGAAGTGCAACGGTATGTTGTATGTGGAAGCTTAAAGACCAGTGCTACTTACAGCAGGGATACCCCATGTCTCATAGTGCAAGGCGCGGTAGTGTCAACTTCACTAGATACAATCCACTGTGTACCCCACAGAAAGGCACTACTCCAACAAGTGGGTAGAGTTAAATGTAAAATAGGTCCAACAGCTAGGACGAAAGTCCCCACATTACAAAGCATTGATTTCACTAAGTTCCCCCTCAAAGATGGGACATTTATTAGTAAGGCAATGTCTGACGAAACAATAGACACTTACGTTGTGGTGTTCACAATGGTTGAGAATCTACATGACCTTAGCCGCGCATCCATCTGGCCAATGGATATTACTTTTTTTATTAAAGGTGGAACTGTGAGGCAGCTGTACAGTATACATGGCTTCCTAAAGTACGGGGAGCAAAGTAAGGCTGTCCCACTAATTTACTCATTGATGTCTAAGAAATCACTCAAGTGCTACAATTACCTGTGGCATTGTATTTTGTACCTATTTGAAAAGCAGGACTTGGATGTCACAGTGCTTTATGTGCTCTGTGACTTCAAAATCACCGCTTTAAAAAGCAAAAGAAACAATATGCCTGCAGTATGCTCAAAGGGCTGCCTATTTCACTTTGGGCAGAATTTGTGGCGAAAAGTGCAGTCACTGGGTCTGGCGTCTGTGTACAAGAGGACACAGTCATTCCAACTGGCCATTAAGTGCCTAGTAGCCATAGCATTCCTGAAAGAAACAGATGTGGAAAGTACATATGAGCTTATAAAGGAGGCATTCCCAGCTGAAGGAAAGGACGTGTTGAAATACTTTTCGGAGTGGTATGTCTATGGCAAACAACAAAGATTTAATACTAGACTGTCCTCACGTATGAGGTTTCCACCATTGTTTCCAATTACGTTTTGGAACATCAATGAGTTGAATGAATTAAGCCTACCACGTACGCAGAATTCCATAGAGGCGTGGCACAGGAGACTGAAATGTCTCCTAGGCGGGAAGGGTCCTAACTTGTCGGTGTTATTGTCCTCTCTGGTTGCAGAACAGAACCGTATAGATGAGTTGCGGGTGAGGATGGCAACAGGTTACGTACCTTCACCTAAAAAGAGGGAACTCATTGTCAGAAGTGAGCAGTTTTACAATGTCATTTCACATAGGGAGGACTATTCCCCGTTAGAGTTTGTGAAGGTGATTTCCAAACTACTGAAAACTGTAACTAGAGCCTGCCTTACTATACTTTTGTGATTTTTGCTGAGCAATGGTCTACGGCTTGCAGTGTTTCACAAGAATGCTTTGTCAGTGTTGTCAGTGTCGACGTTCTGACTTTTGTTGTTTGTGAAGTGTTGGTTTTTTGAGGTATTGGTGTTCTGGTATCGGTTATGTGCATGTCGGTTATCTGAACGTTCAGTCTTATGAGGTAGACCCATATATATATATATATATATATATATATATATATATATATATATATATATATATATATATTGCATTTTGCCATTCATTCTGTATATAATGTCATTTATGTATTATGTTTAACCCTGGGCTGACTGAAGTAGATTCAATGGGATCAGTGCTGTATGCTGTATTTCAGTTAACAAATTAATAGTAAAAATGAAATAAATTTCTCAGTGTTAAACTACTATTTGAAACCTTGACTCTGAGAAACAGTGCTACATTTTGCGTAATATTGTCTTTTTTAAATTTGTTAATCTGACAAGCCTCAGAGTTGTAAACTAAGCAGATCAACTAGAAAAATGACAGAATGAAAGCAGGACTATTCGATGAAACTTTTTAGCAGCTCATAGTCTTTATCATGCACTTTAAAACACAAACTTCTCTAAAGAGTTCTTGAGTATAGTTGAAACGTAAGGATACATACGTATCACTTTATTTTTAATTTATCTACAGCAGAGCAGTAACTAAAGTGGGATGAGGTGAAGGGGTGTCTGCTTTGGATGCAAGCTATTAAGGTTTTTGTGTTCTTTAGCTGAGGAGGGGGACAACAGTCTGAGAAAGTGCTATGTGCGCCAATTTACCCACCTGCTACTCTGATCCTTAGAATGAGAGATATACAATTCTGCTTTCAGTTCTGTGAACATCACTGGTGCCAATGACTGGACTAAGCAGCCAACGATGTGCTTCAGGAAACTGTTTTGTGATTGGTTCAGTGCTACATTGCTGCTGAACCATTGAGGAGGTGGAAAATGTCATGAGTCACTGCAGATCAGAGAAACAGCTGACGCCAAAGCCTTTGAAATTGGAGAACTGTGTGTAAAGAGAGCCATGTTGCACACCATTATTAACAAGTGTGTCATAGGAGGTTTCTGTGTTCTGAGTGTTAAACCATCCCTTACATCTTCAAACTCTTCCTTTTGGTCTTTCCTTGGTGTTCAGGATGTTTATCAAGTGATTGTTGGTGGCAGCGTTTTCTCTTTCTCACACCTGTGTAACTGGTTTATTTTAGTTTCTTGCAAATCCAGACCTGGTCAGGACAAACATTTATATCCTGATAGAAGAGTTCCAGAACAAAGACTTTCTTTCCAAAGCACAATTTCTTGAATTATATATATTTGAGCATTATGTTCCATCAAAGTTGTTTTCCCATTCTCAATGTTCCGTACATCAAGAAAAATACACTTTTATGGTGTGACTTTGGAGTTAGTTATACAATCTAATGTGTGTACGTGTGTGTGTGTGTGTGTGGGGGTGCTTGTTACACATATGGGGTTGTATAGTCTTGCACCCCAGATACATGCTTTTTTGACATTTTGATAGTTCATGACTTTATTGATTGAAGATATATGCATTTGTAAGTAAATTCGTATGACTTTCTCCAGATCTGCTATCATCCCTGGGAGACATTATCAGTGCCAAGAAATTAAAACAGTTATCTCTAGTTCAGCTAAATAAGCATTGTTATTAGTTAAATCCAAGGAGGTGGTGAACCAGCCATTAGCATTATAACATTGTTTATTTATGTATGTATACTTAAGCAATAATCCACAACTGGGTGTGGGTCATGCAGATTTACCCCATGGCTGGCATGGGGTAAATCAGGAGGGTAAAGCCCAAGAGATTAAACAAAGTCAGCTGTGGATAAATCCTGTGTTACTCACACACAGTTGTGGATTATTGCTATTATAAAAATGGCATTATTTAACAAGAAAAAGTCTTGCCTTTTATAAATAAAGTGCTGTTCCGTCAGCTTCTGATAGTTTGGGACATCAGAGGCATGCACAGGGTATGCTAGTTGCCAAGCACATTGCAGTCTCTGCTGTTTTGTTTTTCTTTCTTTCTTTCTTTCCTCTCTCTTATTTTTTATTGAAAGTCTACATGGTTTGAGTAGACTTTGACAAAACGTATAAACATTTGCCTCGCATTTAAAAATAAGATGTGTTGTCTGGAAGATTCACTAGGATTGAAGTCAGTAGATTAATGGCAATATCTCTGTGTCAACAGTAAACATTGGCAATATATGCCATGGAGCTGTTTATTGTGGCACTCAATGCATCGACATTTGTACATTTCATTTTATTTATTTATTTGTTTGTTTTTAGCACATTGTATTGTTCTACAGAGCAGTTTGCTGGTGTTAAATACTTTTTTTTAACATTTTAAGTTCTCCACTTAGAAGCATGGAGAAAACTAACCAGACTTGTTCCTATGAGGAGTGCTTAATTTACAATGAGCAACTGGTTTGTCCTATCAGCATGGACATTTTGGAATACTCATCGTCAGTTATTGTATAATTGTTTGTTTATTGGGGTAGTAGACTGATTTGAAGAGAACCAATTTCAAAAACAGCCCATGAATTACAGTAGAAACAAGAAGATATGTTTACATTTTTGGAAGTTCAACATAGAAGAGTTTCTAAGTACCAATACAGTCATAATGCAGAGGAAACAGACAGACGAATTTGACTCTTCTGGTCTTCAGGGATTTATAAAGGTGAATATTAACACACGTTAAAATGCTCATTACTCAGGCAGTGTCTTCTAAAATCCATTTTCTCTATGTAACCTAAACAAATAAAAAAAAAGTTTCATAATACATTCACATAGGTCTTTTTTTGATTAAAGTGTTGTGATTCTAATGTCACAAAATTTGTGTTTGTTATTTATGTTAAAAAAAATCTTCAAAACAGTCAAGATCCCCTTATGTCAGTGTTTGTAGTGGACAAGTCCACTCTTTCTTTCTTTAAGTAGTTTGAGTCACTGTTCCTAACAAATCCAACGGTTATATTCATAATGGTAAACCAGGTTAATACTAGGTGAGCTATGTGATCCCTCTCTGCTGGTAAATTTTGCTTCAGATTTGTACCATGCCGTGTAACAAAACTCTACTTTTGCTTCTGTGTCTCTGTGACTTGGTAATGCTTTGTTGTTGGGTTCAGCATTTCTCAAGAGCCTCAGGAAAGAGTTAAGCCACACTCCTTTCCTCTAGCTTCTTTCTAACGGATCTGCCTACAAAATACTCAGTTTTAGACAAGAAGAAGAGACTGCAGGCAATTCATTACTTTCACCTCTGTTCAGATATCAGGATTTTCTGTCTTGTATCACATGACAGAAATGTCACATCCACTGATTTTACTAGTAAAGATTACCTCAAGATGTTGTATAAGATGACAGAAGCTGAAAATGCAAAGACTTTTTCTTTCATTGCAGTCTAAAGTGGATCAGTTTCATGGTTATCTCAGATTTGTGAACATATTTAAATCAGTCAGCTTTAATCTTCTTTGTTTTCTGTCTCAGGTGTTGAGTTGCTGTAGAGAGTCAGGCTGCTGCAGTACAAATTATACTAAAATGAAACAGATTTAGGCTACAGCAGGCCTGATCTGCATTTGTGCTGCAAGTTTCCATGCAGAATCTTTCTCAAATTGCATGTAGTTAGTGCTACTGATATTGTTTCAGAGCGTTACATGGGAACCTATGCTGTGCCACTTGGCCAGGCTGTTGTGTGATGTCATGTGGCAGAAAACCAAGCATAGTTTTGTATGCAGTTAAGACATTTTGCAACTTCCTTGTGTATGCATGCTTACATGTTAGCAGCAGATGTAGGCTAATTAATGCAGCTAATTGACCTGTTTTAGTATGCTGTAAATCTTGTCACTGATCATGTGCTCAGCCAGAAATGTGTTGGATTACTTTACAACTTGTTCTGATGCCCACAGTTGTCCAACATACCTATCAACCTCTAAGAGCAAGAAATCTGGACAAAGCCATAAGTAATGGGGGTGCAAAGGTCCTAAAAGAGGGACATTTTTTAAATATTGCTCTTACAGATGTAGAATGTTGATAAAATAAAAGGTTTGCATTAGCATGAATTTCCTGAAGTATATGAAGTCTGAAACTTAATTGCCTGACATTATTTTCTGACTTTGATCCTCAGTGATTTGCCATTGATTTGTCTGAAACCACACATTTCTGAATACAGTCCAAAAATATGAGGCAAATATCTGGACAGTTGAGAGGTATGCTGTCCAACATCCCAGGTATTCACACTCCCTGTAAGTCCAATATCCCAGGTATTCTCACTCCATGTGGTAGCAGGCACTTCTTTAAACCACACACTGTCTATACTTCTTCACACTTTAAGCTAAATGTCCTCTGTATCAGAATTACATTTACGCACAGAAAGCTGGTATCTAGCGGTAGCTGAAGTCCAGATTTTCTAATTGTAGTAGAGCTAGCAGAGCGCAGTATGATAGAAGGGGGTTGTAGGGAAGGTCTGGGTCTATTGTTTAGTGACTTCAGTCTTCAATAATTCGGAAGAAAACCACAAATAAAACCACAAATGTTATGAGGAAACAGAGCACAAATATGAAGCAGAAATCTGGACATAAATAGAGCTGATCCCCGATTCAGTGAAGTTATTTAACATTTCCTGAAGTCGTACGCCTCAGAGGTGCAGCTATTCTGGCAACTGTTGCTGTCCTCTAATCTGTACCTCACTTCCTCAACTTTAACTTGAGGAGCAAAAAAAAAATAATAATAAAAGGATCCTCAGATTCATGGAACAAAAACCTTCTTCCTTCATTTTAAACTGTTTGAACTGTAGCAAACTGCTAGCTACTGCTGCAGTTTATGCCACATGTGGAGCCCTAATTCTAAAGTGCTTCAGTTCAGATAGCAAATGCAAATAAATAAAAAAAATCTCTTCTTTCATTTTAAACTGTAGCAAACTGCACGCTACATGTGGAGAGGTAATACTAAAGTGCTTCAGTTCAAACAGTAAATGCAAAATAAAAAGATCTTCTTTCATTTTAAACTGTAGCAAACTGTTACTGCTACAGTGTAAGCTACACATGGAGAGGTAATTCTAAAGTGCCTCAGTTCAGACAGCAAATGCAAAATAAATAAATAAAAAGCTCTTCTTTCATTTTAAGCTGTAGCAAACTGCTTGCTATGTTTGCAACAATTAGCTGTCACAGTTTGTGCCTCATACATAGTGCTAAAATGCTTCATGTCAGTCTGCAAATGCAGTATGTTGGTAATGCACTGAAGACCAGTCTGCATCTGCCAGTCCCATCCCTTAACACTTTTTGCCCAAAGTGGCTGCTCTCTTTTTTTCCCCTCTGATATACCTTCCTGATTTGAATGGATTTTACAGACCGGCATGTCTGGGCTGTTGGTAATTTCTCACCGTCGACCACAGTATTACATGTCATCTTGTTGTTCTACCCAGAAAAGTAAACTGAGACATGCCTAGTACCTACATCTGTTGTGGATCACATGCTGACTACCTCAAGTAGATGACATTGACAAAAATCCTGGACCAAGTAAAATTCAGTATCAGTCTCTGAAAACAATACATTAGTTGATGCAAGCATGTCTTATATAGTTCTCCCATTTTCTAATAAACCTTCATGGGCCATGCCAGAGCCGTACCTCTCATTCTCTTAGAGCAAGAGATCTGGACTAAGTCATAAATAATGGGGAAACCAAGGCCCAAAAATAGGGACACTTTATAAATATTGCTGTTACAAGTTTAGAATGTTGATAGAACAGGTTTTGCATTAGCATGAATTTTCTGAAGGGTATTAAGCCTGAAACTCATAAGTTTGCCATTATTTCCTGAATGATTTGCCAATGATTTGTCAGAGAACTGCAATTTTATGAGAAACAGCCCAAAAATATGAGGCAAAAATCTGGACATTCTGCAAAAATGTGTACAGTTGAGAGGTATGGCCAGAGTTCAAAATATCAGTGAATTAAATGCTCAAAGCTTGGGCAATAAACATGAACAACTCATGCAAAATGTAAATAAAAATGCAAAATAAATAAATAAAAAGCTCTTCTTTCATTTTGAACTGTAGCAAACTGCTTGCTACGTAGCTGCCACAATTCGTGCCTCATACATAGTACTAAAAAGCTTCAGTTCAGTCTGCAGATGCAGTATGTGGTAATGCACTGAAGACCAGTCTGCATCTGCCTGTCCCATCCCTTAACACCTTTTGCCCAAAGTGCCTGCTCCCTTTTACTCACCTTAGGTTATGCACTGATTATACCTTCCTGGTCTGAATGGACTTTACACACTGGCACGCCTGGCCTGTTGGTAATTTCTCATCTGTTAGGGAGAAATACACTAACAGATGTCCAAAAAATATTTTTGAAACAAGGTAAGCAAGCTGCTGTAACCTGGTCATATTACCAGTTCATCTCCAGCATCAAATCATAGTTTCAAAGGCATGCAGGAGAGGTTTAGGAACTACTTTGAAAAAGCTGTCTCAAATGCTGCAATCTACTCCATATTCAGTCTAAGTAATACCTCCTGTAATAACCCGAACAAATTCAAACTAGAGGAGTAAAGGACCAAGGCTCTCCTGGTCCTGGTGGCTTTTCCCTGAAGTATGTAAAATTGGCCTCCTACTTATTGACCATCACATGATCTTACTATAAACTGCATTGTTTAAGAAAATCAGGTTTGTAGTATAAGGTATGTCACACATATCATGCCTCTAAATAAAGGACATAAAGGGAGTACAGTCTCTTATCTAAATGATTATGGGGGTCTATATTACTACATCGAAGAACTTTACACTGAACACCTCTCCATCGACACAAAACCATCGAAATTCACTTCCGTGAATCATGGAATTTTTCCCAGGGCAATGTGACAATTGACCCATACCACAATGGAACACAAACCATAGTAAATCAAACCCACCCTAAGTATATATACCAACTCTGAGATCGCACTACAGTGGGGAATAGGGCAAAGTTGTGGAGTTGGCCAACTATTTCCTTACCCTGGGAAAAATTCCACAATTCGCAGAAGTGAATGTCAACAGTTTCCTGTCAGTGGAGAGGTGCTCAACATAAAGGTCTTTCACGTAGTAATATAGACCTATCTATGCACCTATTATAATTCTGAAATCTGTAGCTCGAGTCATAGACCATATTGCAAATCTACAGATGACAGCCAGCATGGCCTCAAACAAGGCTTCTCTGTCAGTGGTATTCTGCTTTCAGTGGTTGAATGCAGTAATGGAGCAATAATAATTCTAGTCTGCTCTCTGTTCCTACATCTTTCTGCACGACACCATGACTTGAGCAGTAGTTGTCCATATGCTTTCATTTCTTGAAATGTTTGAGACTAGCCTTTGTTGGTTAAAAACTATCAAAACAACTTAGTCATATGGGGTTAGAACTTCTTAAATGAAAGAACTAGTAATACAAGTGTCCCACAAGATTCTGTTTTGACCCCTATTGTTCAGCCTTTATGTCAATATTTTATTCAACAACAAAAGTAATCAGTAACATGGCCACACTTTGCTCTAAGGTAAAATCACTTGTATGCTGATAGGAAACTCCAGGCTGGTTTCTGTTTACTCCTATAGGGGCTGGAAAACTAATATCCTCTTGTAAGTGCAAAAAATAAATATGTCCTAACTGTGTACTAACTATTGCCCAATAAAAATGAGTTATTGAGATGCCAGGCTTCTTAATGAGACATTATGGATTGACATTGTAATATGCAGTCACTAATGTGTGATTCCAGGGTTTTTCCTTGGACGATTGAGATTGGTGTATCACTTGTATTTCTCTTCTCCCTGAGATAGTGCACTCACAGTGCTGATATATAGAAAGGTTTCATACTGGTCATGCATTTGTATTACTGAAGACAGATTTTACTGTGACAATGGTTGGTACTGAATTGTATCAAATTATGCTGTAGTCAAAGTGTAGGATATTGATTATATCATAATTCATTCAGTTTCATTTTATTTCTGTTGTGTGATTTGTGTGCAGTGGGCTTGCCTTAGTAACATTGCCTTTATTATTATTTTTTTAAGTTTGACTGTAATTTGCAGATGTTTTGTGATTACAGTTGTGTGACTCACTCACAAAAAAAAAAATGGGAGCCAAATTGCTATGTCAATAACTTGTGCCAAATCAAACTAAATTGTATTGAATGATATGAACTGAATTACAATGTCTCACTAAAGCCTTATTCATTAATTTAATACCAAGTCATATCAATAAATCTTTCAACAAAGAAAATTTTAAGTTAAAGTGATATTTTTGTATTGATCTGTATATGTTGTTGTTGTGTCTTTCGGCTTTTCCCAGTTAGGGGTCGCCACAACGGAACTCCCGTCCGCTAATGACTGGCAGTAGATTTTTACGTACCGAGTTGCCGGCCCTGACGCGCAACCTTCAATGAAGTTACGCCCATTCACGCATGTCTCCACACAGAAGACGCTCTAGCTGGGAATCGAACAGGGCAACATCTTACTGTGAGGCGACAATGCTACCGCAGCACCACCACCGCAGTTATTGATCCGTATATGTAAAGCTGTTAATACCATTCCATTTGTGTAAGACCATGTCATGAGTCAACTCATTTGGCATTCAGCTGGGGAATTTAAACATATTTGGTTTTACTCTGATTAGACCCTGAAGAAGGGCAAAATTTATATTGCATCTGAATGCTATCTGTTATACTGTTGTTGCATGGATTTATACTATTTATTCATGTGCATAATAGTTTATTTTAAGAGATAGAATCATTTCATTAAAGTGTTTAAACTTAATATGGCCATGACTGATTGTCTTCATGCTACATAGTTGTGGCTGATTTGCATCTTTCTTTGCTTCTCCTATAGATTTGCTAGAACAATATCAATTTGCTGTAGGTGACCGAAATAACCACTTACTCCCACTGTTTGTCAAGACAAACAATGGTGAAGGCATACTTGCACACTCCACAATTAAGTACCTTGGGGCAATAGTTGACCAGACCTTCTCACTAATAAGCATGTTACCCTGAATGATAAGTTCAGTCTGAGCAAGTCACTTAACCAGGCAGTGCTCCCAAGTTGCTCCTGAAAAGGGACAATTTGTTCAGTGGGCTTACCTGGTCAACAAAAAGGTAAAACAAAAAATGTGTAATTAATTGTTAGGAACTTTGTAAGGAGTCAAGTGCTTCCTTTCCCCCTCCCCTAGACTGAAGTTTGCAGCAACATTGCTCAATTTTCCAGACTTTTCTTGGGTAGTGTTCTCTATGGTGATGTTTTATGTGGTCAGGTCACGTTACACATTACTAAACCCAAATGTATATATAACAAATCAGCTAGATTCATATGTAATTCTCCAGTTATGCTCTACCATTGTGCTCTTAATTGTCCAAATTAAAAAAAAAAAACAGGCAAGCTTTGCCTTAAACATTAAGTTGCTACCGTGCAGTTTGCTTAATTTATGCTTTTCATTGCCCGAATTCATTTAGCTATAATTATGATTCATTTGATCTTCTTTTTTAAACTAATATTTGTTTATGTATTCCTGTATTGTTGCCATTTTTAATGGTGGAGTAAATGAATAACAACCTACTTTCCTCTCCTTCTACCATTGTTGTTCATGTCCTTTGAGAACCGACTGAAGCGGATTCATGTACAGGAATGAAACATACTAAATATACTGCTTTAAAAATATGTCAGTCTGTAACCGTACAGTCTCAACTGGTCAACGGCACAGCTATGTTTGCATGCATGTGGATGAGTGCTTGCTCGCCTGTGCAAATGTACTTCAGAGGACTGTGAAACCGAGCAGGGATGCATACTCAGTTTTGAGTATGTAGCACTTAGAGGAAGAGATGGTGTGTGTATTCCACTGCATATGCAACAGATTTGTTTACACTCTGGCAAGGTAACCAGGACAGTGATGAGAGCATTTTTCTTTATTCTTTACTGCACTTCTGCAATGCATCCTTGATGGGACAGTGTCAGAGTCTTAACTACTGTAGGGCACATTGTATTGCCTAGATAAAGCATGTGTGTGTTGACAAATGGAAATGAAGAGAATTCATATGTACCACTGTCAAAATGTAGGTCACTAGGCAATGTCCAGTGAAGCATAGCTTCTAAGCAGATTTATTCATAAAAGCTGCTTTGATACTGAGGAAGGGAGCTTATTGTCATTTTTTTCTTATTTTTTTTAAATTGTCATGAACTCTGATGACTAGTTTGCAGACTGAAACAAGAAATGTGAGGGTCTTGTCTTTCTCATTTGGCTACAGAGAAATTTGTTGAAAGTTTTATATAAAAACTGTATTGCCAGTAGGCTCTGTCTTTCTTAACTTGTGTAAACTGAATCTCATTCCTTAGGGAGATTTTTTTCTGATGTATGTTCAGTTTTGAATTCAGCATTACTGTACATATTCTGTGGCCTGTTGGCTGAGTCATTGTGGTTACTTTACTGCACGTCTACAGGTCTGCCAGAAAACAAATATTAACATAACTGGCTGATATCCTGAATTAATTTTGATTTATGCAGTGTGGTATTAAGGTTTTGGGATGCAACATCCTGCTCTGTAATCACTGTACTTGTAAATAAATAAAGGTATACAGACAAGGAAACCACTTTTGTGAGGGATATATATATATATATATATATATATATATATATATATATTTTTTTTTTTTTTTTTTTTTTAAATGGAATTTGTTATGAAGAAGCATTTTGGCCACTGGACTTCCTCAGCTAGAAAAATGAGAGTTTGAAGGTATTTTTTAGAAATTGTTTTGTTTTGAGAATGATATTTACTGGGTGTCTATTTTTTTTTGGGGGGGGGGTGATATAAACTATATGTACAGCATAATTTGTTTATTTTTCTGACCGGGATAGGCCAATTAAGTCTAGTGAAAGGCCCCTTTCAGTGATAACCTGGTGAGAAAACAACATAAAATAAAGAACAACCACAACAATATATATATATTTCTCGGAGGTACAGGCCAACACGGAAGGACTGTGGCTGACCAAGTTCGCAGATGACTGCAAACTGGGCGCCATAATCGACTCTCCAGCTGACACAAGCATCCTCCAAAAGGGCCTCATAGAAACAGACAACTGGTGCCAGAGCCATGGCCTCAAGCTAAATGCCAAAAAGTGTATAGTCATCCCCTTTGGCAAAAACAAAGTGCCCACAAATTACCACATAGGTGGTAATCCATTAAGTACAGAAGAAGTAATTAGGGACCTGGGGACCCAAGTTGATAGCAATCTCTCATTTGACAACCACATGGCCAAAGTGGTTAGAAAAACATTTTATATAGCCCACCTAATCATGAAGGGATTCACATCTAGATCAGGGGAGGTCATCGTGCCTCTTTACTCATCCCTCATCAGGCCCATAATTGAGTACAATGCCCCTTTTGGGATGTACCTTACCAGACACCTGCAGCAACTGGAAAGACCCCAAAAGTACCTCACCAAGAGGATCAAAGGGCTCAAACAGATGCCATATGCTGCCCTTTTAAAGAAACTCCAGCTCTACTCAGTGGCATACCGCCTTTTCAGAGGCAATCTGTGCCTGACGTATAAAGCCATGTCCAACCCGGAATTAATGGACATGCTGCACCTCAGAAAATCCAAATCCCATCGAGCTACGCGCTCGAGAGACTTGAACCTCAGCACTGAAATAAATAGGACATGCTGGAGGGACAGATTCATAACCCAGAGGCTCCCTTCACTCTGGAATAAAATCCCAGTCCAGGTTAGGCAGAGTCCCTCATTGACTCTCTTCAAGAGGAATCTTGATGAGTGGATGGGAGATCGTAGGTTTACCCCGGGTATCACTTCTGTGTCACTGTTAGACAGAGGCACAGTATACTAACCTCGAAAAAGGGCATAGCAAAATAAATTTAAAATGGGTGGCGAAAGCCAAACACATTCTGGCTAGGCTTATAAATGCCCTAGGGCAGGTAGCCTAGTATGAACCTATGAACCAAATCTGTACATTAATATAAATGAGATGAAAACTGATACAATAGTATTATAGGAAAGGTAGAAAGTTACTTCTGTAAAAATACTTATTTTATTATAAGTTATTCAGTTGCATGCTTTTATGCAGGTGGATATCGACAGCATGAATTCTGTTCCAAAAGGGCATTCATTTGTACAGGGCTTTAAAGAATCAAGGTCAGACATACACTTGCTGTTTGCAGCTGGTAGAATCCCACTTTTTTTTGCATTAACATGCAAGTGCAAAAGCAACACGTTCTCCGCAGGGGAGGGCTTGTGTGGCTGTAGAGCAGTTATATCACATGCACTGCCAAGAAAGTGTATTCTAACGTCTGAAGATTTCTTAGTGCATTGAGTGCTGTTCTCTCACAAGCTGCACTGCACTATGAGTTTTACCCGTAGATGTAGGCTTGCTTCTATAAGATAGACTGACATTCCTCATAAAGTTAGACTTAATAAACTTATGTTATTAAATAACTGAAATACGTCTGTACAAAGATTCACCAGCATTAATTATAAGAGCTCTACTACCCGAAAACTTTCTATTATGCAAAATGACATAGTGTTCCTCTTCCTGACCCTCTGCTATGATTTTTTAAAGGTCAGTACTATAAATTTTAATGCTGAGAGGTTGAGAGATATGCCAGTGATTGGGACAAGGCTGCAGCTCTGAAGAAACCATGAAAATGAATTTCCTGTCAGCAAGAGCAAATAGTACTTTTATGATAAGTATTATAAGCAGTGCTGAATGTCCAGCAGAGCAGGTTTATTACATTTCATTAACATATTTAGTTGTAGCATGTAAATGCATTGTCACTGTTATGGAGCTGCCATAAAACTATATACTATTCTCTCTGCAAAGCGTGACAATACTGATATCTTCTTGAATTTACTCACTCTCAGAAATATACCCCATGACAGCCAGCTAGGCTTGCCTGTTCAGAAACTTCTATCTAGGCAAGTTAGATCAAAATTGCCTTTCAGTTCTAGCTTGTTTGTGCCTAATGCTAAAAGCAACAGAGCAATCTTCTTCTTCTTTCGGCTTTTCCCATTTAGGGGTCACCACAGCAGATCACCTGTCCGCTCATGATTGGCAGTGGAGTTTTACAGTGTCGAGTTGCCAGCCCAGTGCCCAACCTTCCACAGAAGGCACACACACGCATGCACTCGCACCTAGGGCCAAATTAGAGTGTCCAAACCACCTATAGCATGTCTTTGGGATGTGGGAGGAAACCGGAGCACCCGGAGGAAACCCACACAACCACAGGGAGGACATGCAGACTCTGCACAGAAGGCGCCCCAGCCGAGGATTGAACCAGAGAACCTCTTGCTCTGAGGCAACAATGCTAACCGCTGCACCACCGTGGCCGCCCTCAAAGTCCAAATTCTTAAGAAGCATTCTTCTCAGACATCCAGCTATGATAAAACAAGTAGATTTCTTCATCCGTTAAAAGAAAAATAGTCAGTGAGGGTGCAAACAGTGAAAGGCTTTGATTGAATTGGTCAAGTGAGAGGTTTATGTACCAAGCAGAGGTCCTGCTTAGTGGAATCTGAGGGTACAGAGTACAGGAGGAACTGCAGACATCTTCTTCCTGTGTCAGAAATGATATTGCAGCAACGAACCTGTGATACAGACTCTAGATCTCAGAGCAACCCCGACAATGTTCGTACTGAAGGACATGTTGCAGTAACCATTCCCGTTCCTGATGATGTCCCAGTTGTCCCCAAAGTTGAACATTCCTTGAAGACAGGCCCATTGCTACATCCAAGTCTGACTTTTATGTTGCACGTTCAGTTTATATTTCCAGACCTAGTGTGAAATACACAGCAAATTGGACATAGTTGTTTTACATGTGTCTAATTTTGTATGATTGCACGTCAGATAACTAGTTCTGTGTAAATGCACGTCGAAAAATCATTTCTGTAAACTGCATGTCATTGAATACTGTCATTTCATATAAGGACTATTTCTCAAAGAGGGAGGATGTAGATCTGAGTGTGTGTATGTACCTTTAAGAAGCATTTCCAGATGTAGCACGTGCATATAAATACAGAGCACGTGCAGGCAGCAGTGCCATTTTGAGAGAACAGCTAGAGTGTTAACATGTATGAGTGTGGTAGTCTGTTTATAAGTTTAAGTTACGAAGCCTCATTTTTGATGCGTTTGTGTGTAATAAAGCTGCTTGAATAGAACCCACAAATGTTCGTCTATTTTATCCTAACCAGACAAGCGACAGCGCACAAACATGCTTACTGTGCTACAGGATGCCATATTGTATGCCCTTCATTATGTCAGTTCCCTTTATTGCCTGTCAGTTCATGTATAGCCATGGTATTGTGCTATAAACATGTAGAGAGCACTCAGCATACCTAGTATGACATATATTTTCCATAGTGCAGCGCAACTCCCACTGTCACGACCTTGATTCTTTTCATGATTTGCATGCGTTGAATGAGAAATGTAAATAACATGGGATTCACCTTGGATCTGCTACACAGAGCAAACAACACCTGTGAATCTACCTGCCAGTAAAGAGTGGTTTTAGATACTGTGTTCCATGCTGCAGCACAGCGGTTATTTAAATGACTGTGTCTGTTCAAATAGCTAACTTATTAAAGTAGTACTTGTGAGCCAGGCAGAGTATTCTAGTGGAGGGTATGCTGTTAGTAACAGGAAGGATTTGTTTGATTTTGTTTACTGCAAATGGTCAGTTGTGATTTGTGTACCAGCCTGGTAAACAAATATATAATAAAATAAAACATTAGTGAGTTTAGACTGTCTGAGGGTCGCTCTGTAGCAATGTAACTGATCCCCAATCTAACCACTGTGACCTATTACAAAGTTGTAATTGGCTACCTCCAGGCACAGAGCAACTCCATTATTCATAACATTAAAATCAGGATACGACCGGTAACTAAAGAGAAGACTCCATCTAAGAGGAAAAAAATATGCCTTAAGATTCACCCAAGAAAATGATATTACAGTAGCTAGACCATGGTTCAAAACTACTGTAGGAGAAAGAGCCTTTTCTGGTCTTGGACTTGCCACCTGGAACCATTTACCAAGTGAAGTGACAAATCAAGAATTTATACAACAGTTTGCGTCAGCATTAACTGAAAACCTGAAAAACAAGGACACTTGTACATGCTCCCGGGGCACTGGCTAATACACTACCTCAGCTGTATTTCTCAGTCTCTAGGTTATCTACTCCTCTTCAAACCAACAAATGCTTTCTCTGTGATCTGAAAACTTATCAATTATAAATAACTGTAAATACTATTATTACTTACATCTGTGCACTAGTCACACCTGTAAATACTCATTTAATGCTAATCAATATTTAATCGTACTTTAGGCATACATTACTGGATCATTTTACTTACTGTTTTTGTGTTAGTTCCCAGGTTGTAACTGAAAGAGGTCAGTGGACCATCTCACTCACCTGGTAAACAAATTGTAAAAAAGATAAATAAAGTTTCATATTAGCTGCTTCTTAAGATTTACTTTGTAGAGGACTATTATTATAAAAGGAATGGAATTTGACATTTAAACTGTGTTAACACTGGACTTAACAGTAGGCTAAGTAAGGATTCATGAAGTACACCTTTGGAAGAGGTGCACTATTCATGAAGTACACCTTTGGAACAGGTGCACTATTCATGAAGTACACCTTTGGAAGCGATGCACTATTCATGAAGTACACCTTTGGAAGAGGTACACTATTCATGAAGTACACCTTTGGAAGTGATGCACTATTCATGAAGTAAACCTTTGGAAGAGGTGCACTATTCATGAAGTACACCTTTGGAAGAGGTGCACTATTCATGAAGTACACCTTTGGAAGCGATGCACTATTCATGAAGTACACCTTTGGAAACGATGCACTATTCATGAAGTACACCTTTGGAAACGGTGCACTATTTATGAAGTACACCTTTGGAAGAGGTGCACTATTCATGAAGTACACCTTTGGAAGCGATGCACTATTCATGAAGTGCACCTTTGGAAGCGGTGCACAATTCATGAAGTACACCTTTGGAAGTGGTGCACTATTCATGAAGTACACCTTTGGAAGCAATGCGCTATTCATGAAGTACACTTTTGGAAGTGGTGTACTATTCGTGAAGTGCACTTTTGGAAGAGGTGCACTATTCATGAAGTACACTTTTGGAAGTGGTGTACTATTCATGAAGTACACTTTTGGAAGTGGTGTACTATTCATGAAGTACACTTTTGGAAGTGGTGTACTATTTGTGAAGTACACCTTTGGAAGTGGTGTACTATTCGTGAAGTACACTTTTGGAGGCAGTGCACTTTCTAAGGAAACAAGCAATACTTGCTGGATGTTTTAAATAATGTTGCTGGAGAGTTGTCATTGTGCTAGATAAAAAAATGTATGCCAAATGCTGGAAAGTTACCGAAGTTTTATCACTCTCAATCACTCAGCAGTTGCCTGTAGTTTGTTCTTTGTTTTTTGTTTGTATTTGTTAATGGGGTAGAACACTGATCTCCATGGACTTTTTACATACTTAGCCCAGAAGTACTGTCTGGTTAAATAACTTGCTCAGAGTCACAGAGTTATGCTATGTAAACTGTGGGAATCAAACCCTTAACCACTGGACTACAGGAAACAGCTCATTAACTATTCCTTAACACAGATACCTCTCCTTGCTAAAAGGTTAAGACTTCTGAAGCCAATTTTATGGTCATTGGAGCATAATTCTGCCCATTGTCTAAGGTCATGTATTAGTGGTGGATCAATGATGTCCACATTAGTAGGGCCGAAATAATGGTATGATTTCTAGGATTCCTTAGGATTGCAATGAAGCTTTTGTTTAGAGACAATGCCATGTCCTAGCCAGTAAGTGTACCACTTTGTGCCCTTTTTAATTCTGTCATCCACAGCTGGTTATTATCTTCTTATCCTTGCCTTTCTGGTTTTCAAGTAACAGGAGGTTATTCTTTGATCCATCTCACAGCCTCTGAAAAGTCACCATGCACCATATGATTGGCACATCTTTACTGGCAGCAGACTCATTTTAATTAAGCCCATAATCCGTGCCTTGTCAGACGTCTGTATAAATATGCATATTGAATGAAAGACGTGTATTTCAGTTGTAGAAATACAGCTGATCATGCTCATCTGGTCTGTCAGTCCTTTCCTCTGAACACTCGTATACTCCTTAGTACAATCATTCCATTCTGTCTGTTCTGCACTTCCTGAAAGGACTGAAAGTTTTTAGCCTTCATTTAGCATTTTTATGATTTTCATTCTATGGCTGCTAATTTCGCCTCTCACAAGTTTTAAGTAGTCTACCCATTTTCTTTATGTTTATTTGTTTTAAAACCATTTGTGTGTAGAAAGGGGGAGTAGTGTTAAATAGCAACCCACTGTAGCTGTTGAAATATAATTTTATTTTGTAATTTTGTAATATGCCCTTGCCGCCCACCAAATTGACCCATATCATACACACCCTCTGACCCCCTCTCATGCTCCCTTTCACTTCTATCCCTTCAAGAAGAATCGTGACTCCTCCTTATAGTGCCTCACCTGTGAACACCCACACCAACAGTCCACAATTATACACATTCCAAATTTAAATTTAAATTTGTCTCAATCAATATTATTACTGGAAACCAGTACATTCTAAGTCCTACTTTACTAACTTAAACTATGGAATTTTGTTAAAGCTTGTGACAACCAATGAATATTGTACTTTGTAACTTTAAAACTATGGACTCTTGTTAAATCATGTGTTTTCCTATGAATACTTGCTTGCTATGTAGAAATCTCATAGTTGTTTGTTCTTAATCTGTGGAGATTTTCTCCCCGGGCCTCCGCTAAAAATGGACATGTATCCAGTCGGACTCTCCCGGTCAACTAATGTAAAATAAAATAAATAAATAAATAAAAAGCCCACTCAACCATTACAAAATATAAGCAGGTTTCTTTTGGTTTTTTTTTTGTTTTTTTTTTTTGCAAGGTTTCTGAAGCAGATCTTACGTTGTCTTTGGGATTTCTCCCTTTCATATTTTCCATTTGGTCTATAGCCTGCTTATGAAATGTTCATTTTACAGAGCCAAAAACATTCTTACCAACACAACTAAAGCTACACTTGCCACTACTTGCCTCCTACCCTCACTACTTTATGGTGCTGCCATCCTTACTAACCACTAGGCATCGCAAAATCAAAATCTGAAAAATGCTATATATAAAGTGGCAACATTTGCAGCAAATGCCATCTTCAGAACCCATGGTTTTACAGCACTAAAATGCCTAATTTTATTAGAACTATCCCATCAACTAACACATATACAGAGCTTCTTACCATCTATAAAATTATCCACCATCCATCCATGCTTGTCCAGAACTAAATATCATTCTATACAACTATGTCCCTAATCGGTCATTACGATCCGTTGACCAAGTGCACCTCTCTGTCCACAAACCTATTAAATCTGTCGGACATAGACCATAGTCATACCATTCTGCCTAGACCTAGAACTCCTTACCTGTATATAGAAGGTCAGTCTTCTCCCTCCAATCCTTTAAAACCATTCTGAAAGACTTCAAGCAGAAATGAGGCCCTGTTCTTTCTCAACTCCAGGAAGAATGCTTCCGTAAATATGAACAAGTACGTGTTCATACCTTGCACCTCGTTACTCTCCCTTTTTCACTCACTTCCTTACTTTAATCTGTTTCGCTCCCCTAACTCTCTTTCTCTGCATGCCATAACCCTGTTTTTTCTCTCACTTCATATTGGAATTCCTGCTAATATTGTACTAACTTAAACTAGCTTACCTTTAATTTCTCTGTGAAGTGGCTAAAAGTCCTCTAAATATTAAATGATTGTCATATAAGTTGTATCTATTCTTAACCAATGTTTTTATATTATGTCTAATTTGGTGCTGCTATTGTAATACATTTGAGCCTTATTTCTTGGGTTTCCCTTGAAAATGGGTGCCTACCCCGTTGGGCTTTCCCAGTAATCAAATGCCAGTAAGTAAGCAAATAAATAAATATATGCATTATTTTATAATATACAGCATATTATTCTGCTTTATTGACTTTATTGTCACAGTCCCATACAGCTTGCCATGTCTTGGTTGTTCCCCCAATTTGGTACATGAATATACTCTAGTCTCTGAAAATGACACAGCTTTTCCTAGACAACCTTCAGCTTTTATTTCCTATTTAATGTATTGTGCATGCTGTATAGTTTTGAACCACAAATAAAATTGATTTTGTTGTGTAGACTGGAATTTGTAAAGGTTCACCAAAGCAGAGCAAAACTCTTTGCTCAGGACTGAAACCCCCATAGAACAGCCTGAGCTGCAGAGGTGCATTTTTGGTCTGCACTGGTATGCTGGGTCAGTTGCAGAATAGACAGTGGGTGTACACAATGTAATAGTCATGTTTACTTGAACTTTTTTCTCAAATGTTGTGTAGTACAGGCTGCTATAAATTTCTATACTACACAATGTCCCAGACAGTGACTTTATCTGAGATGTGACTGGGCCTAATTTACATCTGATATGCCCACAAAGTGTTGCAATTGCATGCATTTCAGAAGTAATGACTAATCCTCTTGCTCTGCATTCCAGTGGTAATTATTAGCTCTCATATTTTGCAATATGAATCTCCAAAGGTGGGCCGCAGAAGTATATGTTGGGTACTTGCATGTTACATGTTGGGTACTTGCATGTTACCCTATCCACGAGGGCCATTGGTATCAAACTAAGGATAAATCTGTGGTTATGCATCCATTTGTCCAAGTGGTAGTCTCTGTGATAAATATATATCCACCCAGCATGTTCTGTTAATCTTAGAAGAGAGAGATGGAGGTCCTTGAGGGGTGTTTCTGATACCATTGTACTTCAAAATGTGTAAGAGGTATGACAGAACAAGGTCTGTTGAGGCTCTGTATGTGAGGTTCAGATTGCCTCTCAGTAGCCTGTATGATATCGAGAAGCATACCTGTCAACCTATTAGAGCAAGAAATCTGGGCAAAGCCCAAAATAACGGGAGGACAATGCCAGAAATAGGGAAACAATTTAGATATTGTCCTTATAAGCTGTATAAGTTGCTAGAATAATAAGATTTGTGTTATACATTTTCTGAAGGATAAGAAGTCTGAAAGCCAAATGGATGCTATTATTTTGTGACTTTAATCCTCAGTGATTTGCCAGAAAACCACAAATTTTATGAGTAACTGACCAAAAATATGAGGCAAAAATCTGGACATTCTGGGAAAATCTGGACAGTTAAGAGAGATAAGGCTTCAAAATGGTCTGAGTATTTTTTTATGATTTAGGCCCTTGATTTTTTTAGAGAGGAAGTGTCGCTGTCATTTCGTCTGTGACAAGTATTTGGACAAGTATATACCAAAAGGGGTATTATAGTTAATGATTGGTCTAATGTTTGCGAAGTACAGAGAAACAATTACATCCCTGGATCTGGATGCCATACCCTTTGATATAAACTGTACTAAGAAAAAGGACTTCTTACAATATGGTGATCAAAAGTTGTCAGTATAAGTTCCCAGATATCTTGAACTATGGAATCAGTTTTCAGGTGAGTGTTGTAAATGTGATAGTTAAAAGAGAGTCATGCTTGCCAGCAGATACAGTTATAGATTTCTTGGCATTTGCTTTTAGTTCACAGTTTTGGCACCAACTATTTGTTTGGGACAGGCCCTCTTGTAGTATACTGGTATCCTCTGGGGGTTTATGATGGAACTAGGTTTGCAGTTATCAGCAAACGTGGTCAACCACAATACTTTAACATTATCTTTGACCTCCAAGAAGTAAGTGACAAAGAGAAGTGGCCCAAGGACTGAACCCTTTGGCACTGTACTAGTGACAGGTCTTTTGGAGGAGATAGAGCCGCCCACCTTTATTTCCATTGTACTGTTTGTGAGGCAATTTGCTATCTGATAGAGTTTACATAGGAGTTAACATTTAGGTGGGAGAGGTTATCTATAATGACTGAGTTTGGGATGGTGTCTGCAACACCTTTGCAAGGTCCAGAGAAGCAGTATACACTGATTTTCCCTCATCCTCAGTGACCTTTTTGATGAAGTCAGCCAAGTTAAGTAGGCAAGACCTGTCCTTGACAAATCTGAAAGAGATTGTGTCAAGATTCTTATTTATTAGTTCCAGAATGATCCTTTACACAGCTTAACAGATGAGGTTAGTCAGGCTTATGGGTATGAAATAACCTGGGACTGTTGCAACCCCACCTTTGCACAGGAAAATGACTGTCACTGTTATCCATTCATCTGGAATAAAGTCTGTTTTAAGATGAATGTTGAATAGCTTCCATGAGGGATCTGATAATTCATGTTGGAAGCTAGACAGTAGGCAGCCTGGTATGTTACTTGGCACCATAGATGTAATATTTTTGGCCTTAGACAGTGTATTGAGATTTGAGGGGAGTAGGTGTGAACATTTGATATGAAAATATTGTAGGGGAGAGGAGGGAAGATGAAGTTGAAATTTGTCTGCTAGTAGATTGGCTACGTCCTCTGTGTCTGAATATATGATATTATTTACTATTAATGCCCAGTGCTGGGATTGTTACTGAGATTTTTAGCATAGTTAAAGAAGGCTTTGTAGTTATCTTTTTGCCTGGGTGGCTATGGTTTTCAATCAAGTCTGGCTTTGGTTGATTTGAATAGGGTTCAGAGTTCATTGTTTAGTTTAAAAATAGCATTTTTTGGCTTCTTGAGAGTTATATTTATTTTTGTGTGCAATGAGTTTTTTCTTTTATTATACAACTTGTTATATTAAGTTTCCACCATATGGGTCTGTTTTCGAATGTTACATTGTATTTGTTTCTAATGGGGACAGAAGCATGTAAACAGCTATTTACATGTTCATAGAACTTGGCAGTAAAGGATTCTGTATAAGCAGTGTGATTTTCAAAGTGGAAAAGGCTGTCAGTTCAGTACGCAATTTTAGCTTTGCATAGTCTCTGAGTACTTGCGTACTGGAAGATTCTCCTAGCTTCAGTCTTAAAGGGGATATGATGGACCTGTGGTTCAGTTTGACCATGGAGGAGATTACAATAGATGGGGAGCTGCTCAGTACTAATAAGGGCAAAGTCCAGGATTTTATCTCTCTTGGTTGTATTGCGCATTAACTGGTCTACTGAGTTTGTATTTATAAAGTTTAGAAATCTCTGGGCGTACATGTTTGAGAATGTGTAGTCTTCCAGTTGATGGTAGGATAGTTGAAGTCTCCTAGGAGAATGGTGTTTGGTTTAATACATAGGGTCTCCATACTGGTTAGACAAGCGGTATGGGCTGAGTGTGACATAGAGGGTCCTGTAATTAGCTATGATGTGATAAGGGGATTAGCTTATATTAAGTCAGATGTCTATAAGTTCCAAGTCTTTATCTTGTCTAATGAGTTTGGAGACGAGTTTTTTTTTTTAGAATATAGCAACATCTCTGCCTTTAGTGCTTATTTTTAATGTCCTGGTCCTGTACAAGTGATAGGCACTGAAGCCCTTCATTGATATAGTGATATCGCTGGTTTTGAACCAGGTCTCCATGACAATGCATATCTTGATTTTCCAAGGTAAATAGTGCCTGTATGGTGTGGAGCCTTTTGTTAAGGCTCCTAGCATTGCACAGCAATAATCTAATGTTATTTTTCTGATTCAGTTTAGTTACATTGGTTTAGAAGACTGACTTTGCCTAAAAAAGGCACAATGGGGATAGTCAGGGTTTTAGTCAATATATAGAAGCCTGGGGGGGGGGGTGCAGGCCATTCCCGAGAAAGCGGTTTGGACTGTCTACCATCTCTTCCTAGGCTGATAATATTTTATGAGTTACTGCAGCAAGTGCTATATACAGTATGATACATACGGTATGATGTACAGTGCTGTAACTGGTACATATGGTATGATGTACAGTGCTGTACCTGGTACATACGGTATAATGTACAGTGCTGTAACTGGTACATACGGTATGATGTACAGTGCTGTAACTGATATGTACAGTATGATTTACACTGCTGTAATTGATACATGTGGTATGATGTACAGTGCTGTAATTGATACAGTGTGATGTACAGTGTTATAATTGATACATATGCTTCGATTTACAGTGCTGTAATTGGTACAGACTATATGATGTACAGTGCTGTACATGGTACACTTGCACCTTGGTTTCTATAAGTAACAGCATTTCCCATGGCTGCTACTACCAAGGGTGATGCTTTGTATGCCCTAGCTATGTAGGTCAGATATAGTCATGTAGTCTGATGTAATTTCAGTCAGTATACTTGAGGAAATGATATAAGCAGTTAGGAAAAATAACAAAACTAAGTAGTACTGAGTCAGCAACAATTAACAAACACCTGCTTTTTATACATGCCCTGGTTATTCTTCCCAAATGGGAGGATCCCCCAAATGCCATCTCTTCTCATTCATGCTCCCTACGGATAAAAGTTAAGGCTGTTATAGAGACATAATAGTTTTCTGTGCCCATTAGTCTCATCCCTTTCCTAGGAATATTTGTGACCACAACCTGTTCAGAAATTGTTGTGTGTCATATGCAGCCACTGTTGTGAAACTGGCTTTCACCAACTGGTGTACCTACAGCCCCCTTAAACATACACAGTGGATGCACAGTGGACAGAAAAATTGAAACTGGCTAGACTTAAAATGGTCTGCAGGGGCAGCTAGCCTAGTACTTACCTGTGAGCCTATGCTCTGGCAGTGAAAACACACCTACTCCATGGAACACGTCGGCAAGATATCCTAAGCTGCTTTTTTCTAACCCATCCCCCAGCTAATCCTACAGTACCTGGGCTATCATGAAAATCCATGGTACCAGCAGAGTGCAAATCAGACACAAATCTTTGAAGATGTTTCATGAAGTAAGGGGCACTTTGAGGCACAAAGGTAGTTTTATATCCATAACTGTGAAGGTATTCCGTAATTGTATGGAGAACAGCTTTCACAGCATCCCCTGTCTGTACTACCATTTACACAACACTAATTTCTACCATTTCTTGTTGAGAAATCTGAATTGCAGGTCTTCGGTTATTGTATGAATGCTTTGGGGAATAAGCATGGGAAATATTTATTATTGTTTATTTATTTGACATTTGTTTACCATTAGTCTAACTGGGTTGCAGAACCGATTTTCGGTTGACGCCGGGGGAGAAAAGCTCCACATACAGACATATTAGAAAATAAAACACATTTAAATTTGTACAGGGTACAGATAATTAAGTGCACAACATACAACATGGGCAAACATCTTTACAATGTACAGCTAAATAATACTTAGAAAAATATACACATGTGGTTAATATAATAGTTTTTAGTACAGTAGTTTTGTGGAAGATATGAGCAGTAATTAGGAATATGTAAACTGAAACATGTAGACATGGCACTGAATTAGAGAATCAGAAATTAAGGTTCAGACACATAATTTTAATGTATTCACTATTATAAGAAGGTATATCCATTAGAAATGAATTGAGATATATATATATTTAGTAAAAACTATTGGCATAATGTGGGGGTCTATGTCCCCCACACCCCCCAATGTGGGGGGGGTGTGCCCCTACCCCCCCTTATTTAATATTCTCACTCCAGGGTTGCAGTGCAGTGGGGAAGGGGCTATATTCCATTTTCGACCAAGTGAGCTTTCAGTCAGGTGAGCTTTTAGTGAAGTGAAATGCCTGGAATCATTTTCGACAAAGTGTAATTCAACCAAATGTATGGAATCTATATATATATATATATATGTAAGTGTGATGCTCTATGTGAATGAAGTGAGAGTAAGGTATGCAAGTTTTAAAAGTGCAGTTGGAGCTGAGAGAGACTGTGGTGACAGAAAGAGAGTAAATGATAGCATTTTATAGTTAAATTGGGAGTTTAAGTGGACAGAGAGGAAAAGACAAGGGGGACAGGTGTTGTAGCTAGCTAAGGTAAAAGTGTGGACATGCTGGGAGTTGAGAGAGATTGGGATGAACATAATTAGAATAAATGCTAGGATTTTCAAGGGTGATACTGGATAAAGGAACTGGAGGGAGTACAGTTTTATGGCCAGGGTGAAAGCACCATTAGAGTAATATATTCTTTGCATGCCTTCTGGCCTCCAAATTCCCAGCAGCCCCTGTTGACATACCTGTGTACCCCATGACAGCAATAGTATCATGTCAAATTCACCATAATTCTGTATGGGCACTGATTAATTAACAACTAGTACTAAGTAATAGTGTTACGTCACTGCAAGAGGGTCTCTGTTAAGTGCAGCAAGGATGCTTTCTATGTAGACTCTGCATGTCTTCGCTTTGTTTTTGTTTTATTTTTTTATTATACTTAATTTGTCTACAACATCCCAAAGACATGTGGTAAGTGGATTAGCAGCTCTAAGTATGTGCATATGTGTGTGTGTGTGTGTGTGTGTGTGTGTGTGTGACACACACAAAGACTGAGAGTTGCACAGACAAAAAGACTAACAATCTACATCCATTTCCTACTTACCTAGCATAATGTGAGAATGACAGCGGCTACTCATAGGTTCCCCTAGGAGCTGAATGCAACTTGACAGCATTAGATGGAGAGGATACCATTCCTGTCCCAGAATAAACACTGTTTAACTCCTCTCATCTTTACCTTTCCCTGGTGGTTGCCATTGATCGACGTACTGTGGTTCATGTGACTTTGCAGCACTACCACATACTTTCTTTAAGTGGCAGCCATGACACTCCTCGGTCATTGAATGGGTACCATGACAACTCTGCTCACATGAGTACACAGTGAACCTTTCACCTTTTCTCTTTTCAGGGCTGCCAGGTATTCTGTATAATTGAGAGATGTTATTTTCTTCTAAGTTTTAAGCAGTGATTGCTCTGTTTACAATCAACCCCCTCCCCAAGACCCAGTCAGTAGTGAGTTATAACCAGCATTGATCATTATGTTCCAGGTTTCATTGTGCTCTTATTAAAAGTGATAATTGTGCTGTTTCTGCCCTTGGCTTTGGTGGGGAAGCCTTGTTAGTTAGTTTCTGTTCTGACTTTATCCCTGTGCCTTTGGGAACTCTCAATATCAGATAGCTGTACTTTTCGGGTCTATATTAGAATGACAAAACCTCACTTACGTGAATCCCGAAAGGCCGACAAAGAAACAACGAACCACATGAACACCGAACGTCCTTAAGTGTGAAATTCAAAATACCGAATCGCCATAGTTGTCCACACCATATTTTAGTGAGGTAAAACGTCAGTAGGAGATTCCCTTCTCCGGTATAGCTCCCTAACATAAATGTGCAATAGTTACTGACCTTAGGGTTAGGGTTAGGGTGCGGGTTAAGGTAAGTGCATATATAGTAATACATTCGTATTTATTTTGTTTGGGTAGGCAGTACGTAGCAGGCGGTGGAGTTGGCCAACTATGGCAATTCGATATTTTGAATTTCTTGCTTAAGGACATTTGGTGTTCTTGCGGTTTGCTGTGTATGTGTCGGTCTTTCGGGATTTGCATAAGTGAGGTTTCGGCATTCTAATATAGACCCGTACTTTTCTATCATTTCACAGTGTAGACTTCTCTTTTGAAGTAAAACTATTTGTTTCTGTTTTAAAATACCAGCTGTCTGATTCTCCCCACTAGAAGTAATAAAGAGATAAGAAACAAATGTGCTGGTTTTGCGCTTCTGCTCTTGTGCCACATACAGAAATGACTGATTGCATGGAAAGAGCGTTGTCCACTTATGTCAAGTAACTAAACCTAGCTTGTATGTCTATTGTTGCTCACTGCTCAGTGAATATTACAGCAATTCATATTTACCCCCCTCTCCTAATTCAAACACTTCTTGTAGTCTCATCTTTGATATTTTCATTTAGTGTCTTAGCATCTCTTCAAGTTATTTCTCCAAAAACTCTACCAGCTTATTGTTGAAGGAAGTTATTCTTTTTAGCTGGGACACAGGATCTGAACTGCCTAGACTTAGTAAGGCCTTGTTAAGTTTAATTCTGGTTGCTGCCAAAAAAGTAATTACTTGAAAATGGAAAACAAAATCTAAGCCACCTGTATCTGAAGTATTGAATATTGTAACAGATATAAAAGAACTGGAACCAGGATCTTTAAGAAAGGGTAGGAGTAAATTACATAGAAAAAAATGGAAATTGTTGCCGCAATACATACAGAAAAAATATTTTGGAGCAGAAATGAGGTTTAATAGAAGGCAGGAATTATAATAATTTATGTAATGTGGCTTCACTTCTATGATACATAATAGGTGTGAATTATAATGTTTATAAATGTGAACTTGTTAATATGGTTTGATTGCTTTTATATAAATGTAAGTTTGCCATGTCACAAGTGATGTTCAGCAAAAGTGTTAAAAATAAAACTCTACTAGCTTCATTTTTCTTATGTTTTTTTCAGGATACCTGAATTCATTTAGCCTTACTACAGCTTTGATTTAATGTCTGTGGCCTTGCACAGTATAAATGTAAGCTTTCAAATGGTATATCATGGATGTCAAGTGAAAATGCTGTTACTTTGTCAGAAAAAAGCATCAGGGAGTGAAATATTTAGTTCATTCACTGAGGAGATGAAAGTATTAAGCTGGGAGATGTACGGGATTCTGCATATCCCCCCCCCCTCGTGTAGAAAAATGAAATAAGTGAATTCAGTGATGGAGTATTTCTTCGATTTTCTTTTTTCAGTAACATGATATATAATTGTTAAACACATGGGTGTGCTGACTGAGCTTTAAGAAAATATGAATGGTGCAGGAATACAGATTGTGGCGTTTTCCTTTCATTAAGGCTAGCTTCAAACCTGGCGAATGGAACGATGATGAAAATGCTTACACTGTTGCCGCGTAAATTCACCTGTTCTCAGTAAGAGAGTCCAAATGAATAATGTCTGACTGGTATTCTTACAGGAATGAACCATGAATAATGCACAAACCTGTGAAACTAATTTTAGCTATATTCGTAAGCTGTACGTTAGACACTGCTACATGTTTTCAAGTTCCGCAGGCCAACAGAATACAACGAAAAATCTTTGGGTGGGCTGACACAATTCAAAAGATTTAGACATTCTTGTTTTGTTTACTATCAGTTATACCATGTGACAATACTAACAGAAGGTCTGTGTTCTGCTGAGTCTACCTAAGTGCTGTGGCTATTAGCATACAATGCAAATGCTACTGTTCAGTCCCATCTAACACTCTTTTAATTTTAAACAAAGTAAAAACACCTAGGAGGTTCCAAATCCACAAAGTTTAATACACTTAAAAACAGTAATGTAAAGCGCTTTTCGTCCGGTCGAATCACCGGACTTCTTCAGACAACGTTCGGACCACAGGTATCATTTTTAAATACATAAAACTTTTCCCTCCATTCAAAGATCTGACCAATCAGATGTAACACAACCTATTAATCAATTAAGGTTCATCACTTGTACATAATTCCATTTTAAAAAGATATATCCAATAAAATGTGTCCGCATTTAAACGCCTGTATATTATTAAAATGGTCTTTTCCATATTACAAATACTTAAACATATAAAAAAACACCTATCCCCCAATTCTCAAGTTAAGGTTGTACAAGTGATGAAATAGGTTGTGTACTATATCTGATTGGTCAGATGTTTGAATGGAGGGAAAAGTTTTCTGTATTTAAAAAAGGTGTCTGTGGTCTGAACTTTGTCTGAAGATGTCTAATGATTCGACCGGAAGAAAAGCACTTCACATTACTGTTTTAAGTGTATTGAACTTTGTCTGTGGATTTGGAACCTCCTTGGTGTTTTTACTTTGTTTGCCATTTAGTGGTTTGCCTATTGGGTTTGCTCTTTTAATTGTCTTACACAGTTTCTTTACATAACTGAAACATGCAAAACCAAATCATAATATGCCAAATTTGCAATACTTGAAAACAGAAGGGAGTTAATAGTGCATTTTCAAATTGCAGACTGAAGATGTAAACTATTTGTAGTCTTGATGGAACAAATTGAGTTTGATTAATTTTTTTATATGTCCTATGAAGTGAGCAAGCCCCCCCCTCCCCCAACGCACAGACATGCCCACAGACACACATGCCTTTATTGGTCTGTTCACCCCCAACCCCACTATGTTTGTTCTAGCTTAGGAAAAAAAAAGAGTATAAGTTTGTACAGGAAAACTGAATTTTCTATTTTCCCTAAGAAGATGTTACCTTAGCATTATGTAGCAAGAGTATGGGGATGCATGGATTTTGCTCTTGCAAAGGCAAGTTGTACTAGCATTCGGTGTTTTATTACATTTTTATTGAACATCTGAAGGCGATGTACCTTGTCAGCTTTTTCTTTTCTGACTGAATAGATTTGGCATTTTCTGATTCAGTCTTGCATGCCTCAGCATTAAGACTGTGAACCAGACTGTATTCTGGCACTGCATCTAAAGGGCCCCACCACCCTGTCAGTCAAGGAATATTTCTTTGCATTACTCTTGAACTATCCCCTTTCTAAATGCCTCTTTTGTTCCATTCTTCTCCCCCACTTTAAAACCATCCCTATCATTTGCCGTCTGTCCTGTGCTCTGCCCATAGCCTACTTCCATTTCTATTTCATTGTATATGTGCCTGAGCTTTTGTTTCTGCTTTTACACTGATTGCTTAACACATCCTAAGGTGGGTAATGTGCTCCTCTGTCTTATCCAAGTCCCTATCTTTTATATATATATATATATACATGCACACACACACACACACATATATATATATATATATATATATATATATATACACACACACACACACACACACACACACACACACACACACACACGTGTGTGTGCTTTTTCTGAGTTACATTTATTGAAGTGCATAGCATATCATATTTTTGCATTAAATCCTAGGTGACACCATGGTGATTCCACTCACCAAGTACATATCTAAATAGCAATTGGATTTTCTAACAGTGACCATTTCATTAGTTTTGGTGCCATGAGCAAAGAGGTAGATTGAGCTGCTCAACTTCAGAATGATATTTGATACAGGATTGCTGTACAGGACCAGGCTTAATAAAAAAAAAACATTTGGTACTCCAAGGGTTAAAAAATTCTCTCCAGACAACACCTCCCCCTGTGTGGCAAATTCTTCTTACACTATTAGACATTTTCTTGTTCATCTCCAAATTTTTCTGACACTCTGCTGTATTACTTAATTTCTCTACCAGACTCGTGTGGAATATGTTATCAGGGTTTTTGCTAAAGTCTATCTGTCCTAGAGATGCTTGCCTCAGTGATGACATAGCTGTAGAACAGTAACAGGCTAGAATAACAGAGACTTTGCTGCCTGAAGCTATGCAACTGGTCATCTGTAGACATGTTAGTATTTTGGAACACATACCACCCTGCCACATGAAAATTTCTTCTGTATCCTTCCATGGAGTGGAAGGGACATTAGTAAGCCTATAAATGTCCAACTGCTTCCTAGATCCTCATTTGTGCATAATAATTGCCACTGCCATCATTTGCCTGTTTGGCTACACTGTTCCATTTTCAGTTAGAAGTCATGCATTTTAACTAGGATTTGTTAAGCACTTCTTTTAAAGTTTTCACCTGGGTAGACAAATGGTCCACTCCCTGAGTCTTATTCATTTATTTATTTATTAACATTTGGTGACCGGAAAAGTCTGACTAGGTTAAGAACCCATTTTCAGTGGAGGCCCGGGGAAAAAAGCTCCAACAGTACAAGTACAGTCATTAAGAGATTATACAATTATAACAAGACATTAATATACATTTTCAGAACAGATACAGAGATAAATATATTATACGGTATTGCCAAAACATACTCATCCATAAATACCAAGATGGAGCAGTCAGTCACATACTAATACGTGACTTCATCACTCATCCATAAATACCAAGGTGGAGCAGTCACTCACATACTGATACATGATTTCATCACTCATTCATAAATATCAAGATGGAGCAGTCACTCACGTACTGATACGTGACTTCATCACTCATTCATAAATACCAAGATGGAGCAATCAGTCACCTACTGATATGTGACTTCATCACTCATCCATAAATACAAAGGTGGCGCAGTCACTCACTGCTTCTAACTGGGCTGTACTAGGTTCCATAACAGCTGATTGAAATTAGATTTGATGCAAAGGGATTCACGGAATCTTATCTGTCAAATCATTTTTTTTTTCTTTTTCTCCCATAATGTCTCCTCCCACAACTAGGTATAACAAAACTTGATGTTTTTTTACCCTGCTTGTACCAAGGTTGATAGAAAGAGAATCCTGGGTAAAATAGCCTGTGTTTGCCTTTAAATTTATTGTTTCAGACTTTAATGTTATTTTTACTTTTACTCTGTGTCTTTTCTCTGGAATCAAGGCCATAGCCAAAATTATTAGGGAGCTCTACATCAGGCATAATTTTTAAATACAGACAGCTTTTCTTTTTCTTTCAGCTGCTCCTGTTAGGGGTCACAGCAGCAGATCACCTGTTTCCATTTCTTCCTGTCCTCTGCATCTAGCTCTGTCACACCAACCACCTGCATGTCCTCTCTCACCACATCCATAAACCTTATCTTAGGCCTTCCTCTTTTCCTGCTACCTGGCAGCTCCATTCTTAGCATCATTCTCCCAATATACCCAGCATCTGTCTGCAGCAAATGTCCAAACCAACACAGTCTTGCCTCTCTGGCATTGCCTGCAAATCGTTAAACCTGAGCTGACCCTATAATATACTCATTTCTAATCCTGTCTATCCTCGGCAGACCCAATGCAAATCTTAGCATCTTTAACTCTGCCACCTCCAGCTCTGACTCCTGTCTTTTCATCTGTACCAGTCTCCAAACCATATAACATAGCTGGTCTCACTACCATCACATAGACCTTCCCTTTCACTCCTACTGGTACTTATCTGTCACAAATCACTCCGGACACTCTTCTCCACCCACTCCATCCTACTTGTACTCTCTTCTCCACCTCTCTTCCACACTCACCATTATTCTGAAATGTTGATCCCAAGTATTTAAACTCATCCACCTTCGCAACCTCTACTCCCTGCATCCTCACCATTCCTCTATCCTCCCTCACATTCACACACATATATTCTGTCATAGTCCTGCTGACCTTCATTCCTCATCCCTCTAGGCATAGCTCCACCTCTCCAGGTTCTCCTCAACCTGTTCCCTACTCTCACTACAAATCACAATGTCATCCGCAAACGTCATGGCCCATGGGGACTCCTGTCTGATTTCTTCTGTCAACCTGTCCATCACCAATGCAAATTAGAAAAGGCTCATAGCTGATCCTTGATATAATCCCACCTCTGCCTTGAGCACATCCGTCCCTCCTACCTTCACTACCTACTTTTAAATACAGACAGCACAAACTGAAAAAACTGACGGAATAAGAGGACATGAATTAATATGCATTTTCTGCAGTAAAGGCAAAAATGTTTTTGATATTATTTTGTGACCTCCCTCATGCCCTTTTTATGGTTCTAAGGTGATTAGCTTGCTGTACAATTTCTTAGGCTAATCAGAGACTGTCACTAGTATATTAAGCATCCTAAAATGAGCAAGACTTGTGATTAAAAAGCAAAATAATGGTGTTATATATTATTTTCTGTCTTTCCTTTCTGGGGAAACACCATTTTATTTTTCTTTTGTTTTTACTATTTATTTCCTGGTAGTTTACAGGACTAGTTTTACATTTTGTGACATTTTTCCTCTTTTAGGTCTCCCTCAGGGTCTATGTGAATAACATAATCTCAGTGTATTTTTGCATTTGATTTCTTTTTGTTGCTTTCACACATTAATTTTAATTTGAACTGTCTACGTAGACACAGTGCATATTTATAATTTTAAAGAATGACAGCTTTCATACATTTGCATTTGATGATTTAATTTAACTAAGTTTGTATTATTATTATTATTATTATTATTATTATTTTTAATTTTGAGGCTTAGTAGACCTCTTGACTGCTCCTGTTTTGAGGAATGTTCCTATTTTCAGGCCTGATTTACCCCTAGACATGATGACCGTATTTTTGGAGGTGTGTCCCAATTTTCAAGCTTGGTTTACTCTGTCACACAATGTTCTGACTCCCCCTTCATCACTCATGTATTTTGACACTGTCTAGTACACAGTAAACCAGACTACTTGATCACCATACTAGTGGGAATTTAAAGGAAGAAGACACAAATCTTGGAACTTATAAACAAAGACATTGGCAACCTTCAAATACTGGACCCCACCCAGATTGGGTTCGTGAAGGGCCGATCATGTCTCCTGAACCTGATTGACTTCTTTGAATCAGTCTCCAGAGCCATGGACGAGGGTAAGGCAGTCCACACAGCCTGTCTAGACCTCACCAAGGCCTTTGACACCATCCCCCACTCTGGAATCATAAATAGACTTACTAAGCTGGGCATTAATCCCTACGTCACTCGATGGGTTGGCAACTGGCTTACTGACAGAACCCACACTGTAAAAGTAGCTGACTCCAAATCCAGCTTCAGACATGTGACAAGCAGAGTGCCTCAGGGTTCAATCCTGGGACCGCTCCTGTTTGGCATCTACTTCTCTGAAGTACAGGCCAACACTAAGGGACTCTGGCTAACAAAGTTCACAGTTGACTGCAAACTGGGAGCCATTACTGAATCCCCAAATGATATGGATACTGTACAAAAGGGCCTTACAGAAACAGATGCTTGGTGCCAGAGCCATGGGCTCAAGCTCAATGCCATGAAATGTATGGTCATCCCCTTTGGGAAAAAAAACATGTACCCGTGAATTACCACATAGGTGGCAGTACACTAAACACTGAAAGTGTGATAAGAGACTTAGGGACACAGGTGGACAGTAGTCTCACCTTCGATAACCACATCGCCACAACAGTCAGGAAATCCTTCTGTGTGGCACACCTCATCACTAAGGGCTTTTCATCCAGATAAAAGAAGGTCATTGTCCCACTGTACTCATCCCTCATTAGAGCTATTATAGAGTACAACGCCCCATTTGGTATGTACCTCTCAAGACATCTGCAACAACTGGAAAGGCCGCAGAAATACCTCACTAAAAGAAACACAGGCCTAAAGCAGATGCCCTATGCTGACCACCTTAAAAAACTCCAGCTATACTCTGTGAGATATCATCTACTCAGAGGTGATCTCTGCTTAACATACAAGGTCATGTCAAACCCAGAGCTGTTGGACATGCTACATTTAAATAAATCCCAATCCCTCAGAGCCACACGCTCCAGGGATCTAAACTTTGTCATCACAATAAACAAAACATACTGGAGGGATAGATTCCTGACCCAGAGACTCCCCATACTCTGGAATAGCCTGCCCATACATGTCAAGCAGAGCGCCTCATTGGCCCTCTTCAAAAGGAACCTTGATGATTGGATAGGAGAAAGGAAATTCACCCCGGGGATCATGTCAGTCGCCCTGCTAGACAGGGGTCTATGGAAGTAAATAGTATGGGAAGAAATAGACAGGGAATTGTTATGGCTAGACTTGTATAGGCCCTAGAGCTGATAGCCTAGTACCAACCTATGAACCTATCTGTCTCTTTCAGAGGCAAAAATAAGTGACCTTTTGCTGCAGGATTTTGCATCACAGCTCTTTAAAGTCAACGGATTTTACTGTGTCTCTTTGATAATCTGCTTCTATTTTTCCATCATTTTTGTGTCTGTGTTTCTTTAAATGTGTTTCTGAGTAATATCCAACATATCTGCTATTTGTTTTTCAAATGTCATGCAAATTAGATGTCTAGATTTCTGGCTGGATGTTCCTACTTTTAAAGAGACTTTGTTCCTATTTTCAATATCTGTAAATTGAGAGCTGTGAGGCTTACCTAAACGCAAAACAACTTGTTCGAGTAAGTTTATTCTGCTCTGATTGTTTAAAAGTAGGTTAGCTATGTCATATTCTAGAAGGCAAACTGACAGATATATCATTAATCTACATATTTATATTCTCATTTATAAAAGCATGGAAAGAAGGCATACATAACACTGAATCTGATAATTCTTCCTTTGGTATTTTTAATACCTACACAGCCCCTAATATAAACTTGGATGACTCAGAATATCATATTAACTCTCTTTACGTAAAGGCAAGACAACACACAAAGAAAAACAAGAAATAACACCAAATTCTCACTCTCAGATAAAATCAACTTAGCACAGTCAGTCAAAATTAAAAAAAGGACTTTCAGTCAAACAAGTTCCTACAGACTACTAATGAATACAGTATCAGCAATTCAGATCTGCCAAGACCCAAGACAGCTGATTTGACAATCGTTAATAATAACGAAACTGTTCAAGATAAATTTTGCCTCAAATCTCACTAATTCCTCCCCCCGAGGTTATTATAGTAAATAAAGCTGTGTCAAAATGAATGTGCAAAGAGCTCACTCAATCCCAAGAAGAATCATTCGGTTTGGTTGACAGGAAATTAAAAATAAAGGGGCTAGAAGGCCTACCCTGTCCACCCCTCCTAAACAAAGAAAAATCCCAGAATAATATTAAATTACTTAATAGTTTGACTTCCCCAAAAATCACCCAAAACTTCATATCATCGCTCAGGATGATTATCCCTCTGTTGAAAATCCCTTATTATCTAACAAAAACAGTGACCTTTCAGTAGGCCATAACTTAGATTTATAGGTTCACAGGTGCTAGGCTATCTGCCCGAAGGCATTTATAAGCCTAGCTGGAATGTGTTGGCTTTTGCCGCCCCTTAGATTAGTTCCCTGTGGCTCTGTCCAGCAGAGCCATTGAAGTGATCCCCGGGGTAAACTTTCTGTTTCCCATCTACTCGTCAAGGTTTCTCTTGAAGAGGGTTAGTGAGAAGCTCTGGCTAATGTAGATTGGAATCTTGTTCCAGAGCAATGGGATTCTCTGGGACAGGAATCTATCCCTCCAGCACGCCCTATTTATTGTTGTGGTGAGGTTTAGATCCCTAGAGCGTGTGGCTCGAGGGGATATGGTTTTCTGTTGGTGGATCATCTCCATTACTACTGGGTTGGACATGGCCTTGTATGTCAATCAGAGATCACCTCGGAGTAGGCGGTATGTATCCGAGTACAGCTGGAGTTTCTTCAGTCGAGCTGCATAGGGCATCTGTTTGAGGCAAGTGATCCTCTTGGTGAGGTACTTCTGTGGTCTTTCCAGCTGTTACAGGTGTCTTGTAAGGTACATCCCAAATGGGGCGTTGTACTCTGTGATGGGTCTGATGAGTGATGCGTAGAAGGGGAACAGTGACTTCTTTTGACCTGGATGCAAACCCTTTTGTGATTTGGTGGGCCACATAGAAGGATTTCACTTTGGCAATGTGATTATCAGAGGAGAGGTTACTATCTACTTGGGTTCCCAGATCCCTTATTACGTCTTCCATATTTTGGGGGCTACCACCTATGTGGTAGTTTTTGGGTACTTTGTTTTTTCCAAAGGGGATGGCTATGTACTTTTTGGCATTTAGCTTGAGGCATTGGTTTTGACACCAGGTATCTGTCTCAGTGAGACCTTTTTGGAGGATGTCTGTGTCAGCTGGAGAGTCAATTATAGCCCCTAGTTTGCAGTCGTCTGTGAATTTGGTCAGCCATAGTCCTCCTGTGCTTGTCTGTACCTCTGAGAAGTATATGCCGAACAGAAGGGGTCCTAGGATTGAGCTCTGGGGAACGCCACTTGTAACCGGTTTAGAGTCAGACCTAGCTCCCACAACTCTTACCATCTGGGTTCTGTCCGTGAGCCAGTTGGCAACCCATCTCGTGATGTAGGGGTTCAGGCTGGTGAGCTTGTCTATAATACCTGAATGGGGAATGGTGTTGAAGGCCTTTGCGAGGTCTAGGTAGGCTGTGCGGACCACCTTTCCCTCGTCTATAGCCTTAGTAACTGTCTCAAAGAAGTTCACCAGGTTTAGGAGGCATGATCTGCACTTAACAAAGCCAAACTGGGTAGGGTCCAGTGTTTGGAGGTTCCCAATGTCTCTGTTAATGAGATCCATAATGATGTGCTCCATAGCTTTGCAGACCAAGCTAGTCAGGCTTATAGGGTGATAGTTCTCGGGGTCCGTTGTGGCTCCACCTTTGTGGAGTGGAATAACCATTGCTGTGTGCCACTCCATGGGTACGTAGACTGTGGAGAGGCTGAGTTTGAACAGTGTGTTTAGGTGAGGGGTTAGTTCATCTTTGAGCTCGTGTAGGACGCAGCCTGGGACACCGTCCGGTCCCATTGATGCTGTGTTTTTGGCTTTGGAGAGGGCTGTTTTAACCTGAGTGTCTGTGATTTCAGGGGCATTAGGCACTAAATTTGTAACTTGCCCAGACTATAAATACAGATACCAAAAGTGAAGTCCTAGTACTCTTTGATTCCATGCTGCAGGCTGCAAAGGGCAAATTAAGTAATATCAGATTCAGAATAATACTTTCTTTGTTGCCTGGCATGAAATTAGTTGACACCTCCTACATATTTAATAAGATCCTACAAGGTAATATCAAACTGCACTTCATTTATTATTCACTGTGAAACCAATGATCTTAATTATTCCCCACTGAATCATAAAAATGTGTACTTGGTATTTTAGAATCCAGAAAGAACATGATGGTATTTCTGGGAATTGCACAGTCACCAAAAGTGGAGTAACTACATGCACAGGAAAGTTTTCCTATGCAAACACTTGTTTAAGGTAGCTATGTATTGTATACTCGGTGGGGCTTATTACTTACTGAGAATGCCTCATTTATGACAGCCACATGTATACTGCAGACAATTTCCACCTAAGTCACTATGGTGCTTCCTTTGTTGGAAATAAAATTTCAGTATATCTTAACATTTTTAAAGACTCTACCCACTCATAGGAAGTAACACAGAAAGATGCAATGGACTTAATAGCACCGTAACAATTTATTACTGTAATGCCCATAGTATCTGTAACGGTATACATTCATTTGATTGGCCGGTGGATGGCCGATCGGAAAATGTTCGGAAGCAGTGCAGCAAATTCTCATAATTGCAAATACAATTGTAGCGAAATGCAAAATATCCCCTCCTTTTTGACCCATGGTAGCACTTGCTTAGGTGGTAGAGCGGTCAGAAATGTCACATTCGGTGTTTTGTATGACATTCCGACTGTTCACCACTGAGAAATTTGACATTTCAACTCGGTGTTATACCCAATCGAGGAAAGTTAGGTCGCCCAAATGAATGTATTCCATCTGTAACAAAGTCAAAAACTGGCATATACATTTTGTCAAGATAGAATTCAGATAGTAGTTATAACTGAAACATGGATTTATCAAAAGTTTTATATTCCCTGGTTTCACCAAAGTAGACCGACTAAGGTCAGGTAGGAACGAAGTGGGGGTGTTACTTTTAGCCTGTAACACTGTTAACATTCAACACTATTTCTGTTAACAGCATGAAACAATCATTGCTGACACTGTAAATACCTCCCTGAGGGGTAGGTTTAAGTAGTATGTACCTACAGAAAACGCTTCATGAGCATACCTACTCAGTACGACTGCTTTATTGACCTGGAAAATGTTATAACTCACAAATGTTGAATTTAGAAAGGCGATTTGAACTACCTCCAGATAATTTGAATTCCTGTTTCTCCCATAGGAACACCAAGCAGGAATCTTTAGATATTGTCTCCTTTTATTGATGTTGCACAAATGATACAGGAACCTTCTCGGGCAAATACAGTTCTTGACTTTTTTGCTAACTAATAACAGCCATGTTTCAAATTTATGTGTTGGTCAACCATTAGGCAACTCAGACCATGGCTTAATAATGTTCAGCATTCAGCTAAACTCAGTGTACACACAGAAATAAAAAGTCCAACTTTAGTAAAATTAATTATGCAAATCTCCTAGAACTTTTAAAGGTAGAGAACTGGGATGTTAAAGCTGATGTGGGATATCAAGACCTTGAAAAAATTGGGACTTGCTCAACTGAAATAACATTTTTGTACTAACTTTAAAGTTGAAATACAAAATGTTCCCTTTTGGTGGGTAAGAGATGTACATAAAATTTATAGGAAGGAGAAATGATGCTTTAAGAAAAAGGATCAAACATCCTGGAACAAAATACAGTTAAAGAAAATATATATAAAAAATTAAATAAAATAAAAAATAAAGGCAGAGCTGTAATGTGAAAAACTAATTTTTGAGACCAGACTGTTGACAAACACAGTAAATAAGAAAAACTTTTTTTATATACATCTAAATAAAATAAAATGGTGTAGTAGGCAAGAGAACTATAATACAATTCGGTAAGCTCTTTCACAGAAAAAAAATTCTGCTTCATCAGACCATATAAAAAAGTATAATTCACACTACCTAAAAATGTAAAATACAGTTACCACAATGGTTTTACTGTATGCAAGTCCAACTTTACCAGCTTGGTGGAAGTTTATGATGAAGTTAGCCAAGCAGTCGATCAGGATTTAAGTGCACAGGTCATATTTATGGATCGAGGCAAAACATTTGGTTGTCTTTTACATTTCTCAATACTTCAGGTAATACAGAAGTATAAATACAATCCTTACTTAATTAATTTGATTAACAAGTGGCTATCTAGTAGCACCAAATATGTCAGTTTAAGGCATTCCCTCTGAATATTTGCCAGTAGTGTTAGGTATACCCCAGAGCTCCATCCTGGGCATTTTTAACAGGATTCTTTGCTAATAATAATCCTGTCTGTTAACCATGTAGTTCCACCAGACACACATTCCCTTTTTAGTGGAAACCTGGGAGCAATGTCTGGTTAAGTGATTTGCTCAAGGTCACACCATAGGCAAACAAGGGCAGACACAATCAAACCTCATACCACAGGACATATTGATCACAAACTTAACCTCTGCACCAACTACCAGATACCTCTTCTACCAGCCCATTTAATAGATATTGTTGGTACACAAAGTATGGTGATGACTGTAAAATAGGGTATATTGTCACTTCAGAAGAAGAAAATATATTAAATTTAATAAAACCTTAAAGTTATTCTCAGACTGGGCAAAAGGAGTTGGACTTCATTTTAACCACACCAAATGTTAGGTAATGTACTTTGGCAAACCTCATAAAAAAAAAAAAAAAAAAAAAAAGATTAATAATAAACAATAAAATTCTCGAAGCAGTATCTTCATATCAAGATCTGGGTGCTTACATTTCTTCAAACTTTTTATTTGACAATCACATAGACAGACAGACATGTAACATCATCTGAAATGTTTCCTCAAAATGGAACGGGCTCTGAAGACCAGAATTTACTAACATGTCAATGATATTAAGAAGGAAAAGGAGGCAAATGCCCTGTGCAAGAATTCTATGAAATGTGCTAATTTTACTAAGTTCACTTTTAGCATTATAGATCAAGTTGTGTTGGACCCCAGGGGGAGGGGGGGGGTGGTGACTGGAAGAATGAGTTATACAATCAGCTTAGGATAGCTGCCAATCTACTCCCAGGGTTAAATGACACTATTTCCATGCTCCAGTCCTTACGACCAGGTCAAATAAATTATAAATTTTAATTATGAAGTTTCTTATTAAGCATGATTTTAACTTTCTTTTAGGATCTTTTTTTAGTGGTGTGTACACAAATTCTTTTCATGACATTTAGACATGTTTTAAATGGTTTGATATATTTTGTGAAATAGGCAATATTGCTTTAAGTAATTTAGGTGGGTTAATTATGTTATTGTTGCTTAAATTGTGCAGAGTATTTAAAAAACCCAGGTATGTGTTTGCATTTGTATTCTGATGAAGTTCCTGGTTGTTGGGGGACAAAAGCGCTCGGTACTTTAATTTATTTCTAATTAAGTATTTATTTCTTATCCATTGGGACCCTTCACTTCTGCAAACGTTCACATCCTCAAAAGATTTACGTAGGGAAAGGAGGCAGTGCCAACAGCACAATTTTGCCCTTTTCCCCACTGTAGTGCAATCTTGGAGTTGGTATATATAGTTAGGTTGTGGGGTGGGGGGGCACAGCCCCGCACATTGGGAAGGGTGTGGGGCACACCCCCCACTTGGGTGGGTTTGACATACTGTGGTGTGTATTCCATTGTGGTGCTGGCCAAGTGCTTTCTTTCACTGGTGAAAATTTTTTTTTTTTTTTTTTTTTTATGTAAATGTTCGCGGAAGTGAAGTTCGGTGGTTTGTGGTTGATCAAGACAGTTTCGCTGAAGTGAATTTTCAAGAACTGATATAGACTCATAAAGTATTTGTAAAGATGAAGTATTAAATCTATATTTAATCATTATTGTGAAAAGTTTCTGCACCTCTTTCATGCAGGCACAATTAAATTATGTCATTTTCTTGCAAGCTGAATTAGAAATTCTCATATCACACCACTTTTCTTCAGTCTTTAGAAACTGTCAGAATATTACAGTGGCAACCACTCTGTAAAAGTCTGCTTCTACCATACATCCTGAGAACTATGCTAAAGCACTGGCATGATCCACTGTTCTCCATTATCACCAGAAAGACTTCCCTTCATTGACCCACTGTGACTTTGTCATGTTCTGCTTAACTTTATTTTAAATATCTTGACTACACATTGTATTCTTCAGGTAAGCTAATTATCTTTAAATAATTCACAAAGAAATCCCTGAATTCCTATTCAAAAAATAATTTAAGTTGTAATTTGCATTACATATTAACAACGTGGAGTGGAATAACCCACTGCCAGTGTTATATACCTCTATAGCTCCTGTGCTACTTTCTTTCCTTGCAAATGGCCACTATTAAAAAAATAAGAAATAGCATAATTACCATGCCACCAATCCATGACTTACCATGGAATTTACTCCTTCTTGGATAGAGTGTTTAGTCCCTTCCAGACCTTGCTAATTGAGAAAATATTCCACCATTGCTTAAATCCCACTCCCTTGGATTATTACTTAAACACACTGTGACAGACGTTAGTCTTCATAAAACCATCTGATTGGTCATCTTCCTGGTGTTATATTACACTGCAACCAGCAAGAAGAACCAATCATAAGCAAAAGTTTTCAAGCTCACTGCCATTGCTTTTGTACATCAATCTCTAGAAACAAGTCTAACTTGAAATGTATCCAAGAAAAATCTTAATACTCCAGTATCACTGAAGACACCAAGGTATGCAGCCGCACCCCATAGAAAGATATATTAAAAAACGTGACATATGGTGACAAGGCAATGGAGTAAGCTCACAGATTAAAATAGTCATGCTCACCACAGCTGTTCTATGTGCCTACAGTAACATACTGCTGTGGAACTGATGGAAGTAAAAAATAACCTACTCTACAATGCCTTAATTAAAAAGAGAAAGTGGTATTGTTACATTATGTATAATGATGACATATCATTGTTCATTGCCTCTGATATGTTAGAAAGACATTTGCAGTTATTTGGTATCTCTTTGGAATTAGAATGTAAAAGCAGAAGGACTTGGGGGTACAGGGGTCAATTGGAAATGTTGGCAACTTGTTTTTTTTAATCGATTTATGAGTGATTTTTTTTTTTTTTTTTTTTGTGGTAGTGTAAGAAGTTGGTCTTCTTTGTGAAACAGACTCTGTCCTTTTTAACTGAGCTGCCAAATATTAAATTAGGTGATAGGGATAAGATTGGAAACACTTTTTATGTTTCCACCTTTGTTTTGGCTGATTCATTCTTCACTAGCTCAGTTTTTGGGTTGTATAGTGCAATGAATGACACTTTGATGAAGTGCCATTCAAAAATAACTACAGAAAACAGTTTATGTTAAATAAGCTTTATTACAAGAGTGACAGTTGCTTGTCTGAGAACATATTTTTAGTTTTGTAATGGACATGATTACCTATCCAGTCTGGGTTCACTGTTCTGGTAACACCATACTGTTGATTGATAAATCTAGTATTACCCAATAAATGAGCATTGGTTATTACCATATTATTAAATCTCATGTATTAAAAGTCCCTTTATAAGCTACCCTTAAAGCTACTAGGACATGCATATTAATGCCAGTGTATGTAGTTAAAATATTTATTTCTTAAGTATGTTTCTGATTTTAAAATGACTAGAGTATTTAGATATTAAAACTGTGTCTGACCTCACTTGTCCTTCGTGTTTCACTGTTGCAGTCATCACCTGTGGGTTATCTCTGTTGTGGTAGCCTTCAGCCAGCCTGAATACCAGAGTCACTGTTTTTCTGCGTCAGCTGCAGTCGCCTGTAGACTGATGTGAGGTCATCAGTGCTATGAAACAAGGCAGCTGATGACATTACATCAGTCTTTCTTGCCATGGAGCCTGTAGCAGAACCATTTCACAAGTGTGCCTGTCAATCGCTACCAGACCTCGGATTACAGCTGAAAACATGTAAAGCTAAGTATCCCGTTAGGTATCTCATTTTCTTGCACTAACTGATGTCCGAAAAAGTTAATTGTCTCGCCTGTGGAAAGCAGATTCCACTCCGAGACTTCCATTCATACTGCATCACTTGTTTAGGCCCAGACCATGATGTCACCCGTTGCCAGTTCTGTGCCCTCTTTAACGCGAGAACCATTTGTCGTAGACCTCTTTTTGTGGACAGGTATTTTCATCCTTCGTCTTCACAAATGGCGTCTGTCTGCCAACAATCCATAGAGCCTCCAAAAAAATGTAGTGATAAAGATAGAGACAGATCACACAAGGCGAAGTCTTCCAACGACTCTTCCGCTAAACAGGTTGCCAGTTCTCCGGAATTCAGTGAGGTGCTTTCGCAGCCCCTAATGCCCAATGCAATAGCTACACAGGCCTCTACTGAGACCCTTTCAGAGTCTGGTATGCTGCAGAAATCTTCTTCATCTTCAGAGCCTTTGGTTGTCTCCAACTCAGTTGAGTTCAGAGCCACGGCGCAGGCACCAGCTTCTGAGGAGGTCTTTCACACAACCGATTCTAGTCAGAAACTGATGTCTTCACACCCGACTACCATTTTTCTCAGACCGATGAATATCCTTAGGCCTAAAAGCCAGGCCACCCCTAGAAAATCTACTTCTAGCCACCATCTTACTCCCACCCCTCCACCCCAGGCCCAAATGCTTAAGATGGCAGAAGATCTTATTTCCCTTATCAGGGGCAGTCAAGCCACAACTTCTGAAAGGAAAAGACACCCTTCTCCTGAACTATTGACAAAGCAAGATTCTGATGAATCTGATTATTCAGGTTTTGAAGAGGGGCAACAACCTCTGACTGCTTATGAAGATTCAGATGCAGAGGAATCCATCCCTTCTACCTCCCCACCAGAATACCTCTCCTTTGAGGAAGCCCTCCACACCCTCAGGGAACATTTCCAATGGAAATCTCAAGATTTCCCTCAGTCTAAAAAAAAGGCTAAGAGAATTTCTAGACCTGCCCCAGCACAGACCCCTGGCATTTCCCCCCATTTCAGAAGTGGTGGATTATGTTTTCCATGAATCCAGCTTAGCCCTTGACACCCTCCCACCTGCTCCCAGTAAACCAGACAGGTATTACAGAGTACCAGACTCTCACAAATACCTTTACAGAAATCCTGCTGCAGACCCAGAGGTCATTACACAGGGACCTAAAGGAGCCAGGGCTAGTTTTGCAAAGAATCCTACACCTTCTGATAAGGATGCCAGAACTCTGGACAGCTGGGATAAAAAAGTTTACACCTGTGCATCCCTAGCTATCAGAGCTCTCAACTGTCAGTTCCACATGTTAAAATATCAACAGCACACTTTGGAACTATTAAAGCAAAAGATTTCTACCTTTCCTGACTGTGCCAATTCTAAGGAGTTAACAGATTTATTGCACTCTACTTGTTAAGTGGCAAAGCACTCTTTACACTGTGGACACACTAGAAGCCTCTAGCAGGGCAGCAGTGTCAGGATCTGTCATTAGGAGACATGCATGGTTGAAGGAACAACCTCTCCCTGATCATGTCAAATCTAAATTAATTGATGCACTATTGGATAAAGACCGCTTGTTTGGGGAAAAAGCAGAAGAGGTGCTTAAAAAGATGGAAGACAAAGCAAAATCTATGCAAACAGTAAAAGATTTCTTTCAGGTTCAACCTGCTAGATTCAGCAGGAATTTTCCCTCTAAGCACTGGTCCTTTCCTGCCCCTAGCAGACAGGGGCAAGCCAAGCTAAGCCCCGCAGGGACAGGCCACCCAGGTCTCTATCTCAGGGACAACAAAGAACCAAACAGTGTCACACTTGTGCCTCTAAGGCAGGGCATTCTAAGCCATCCCTCTATGGAAAGTACTCTCAGTGACTCCCACACTACCCTCTGCCCTCCTTTCACTCCCCCCTCAGCCCTCCTTTTTCCCACCAAAAGCTCGGAGGAAGGCTGTCCCTCTGTGACAAAGGACCAGTGGATCTTAAATATCATTTTTCAGGGATACAAATTCACTTTCAATGAACTCCCTATTCCCAGAGGGTACCTAGACTTACCTCCAAACCAGTGGGCAGAGGCATTAAAACAAGTCCAAACTCTCCTATCCCAGGGGGCAGTAGAACCTGTTCCCGTAGATCAAACAGGCAAAGGCTTTTATTCCAGGCTTTTCCATGTTCCCAGAAAAGAGGCCACTTGGAGCCCCATCCTAGATCTGTCCATTCCGAACACCTCCTGGTGGTCCCCAAATTCAAAATGCTAACTTTGCAGCAGCTACTGCCTATGCTGACAAAAAATGCCTGGTTCATGACCCTGGACCTAAAGGATGCCTACCTCCACATCCCTAAAAGGGAGTCCTGCAGGAAATTCCTGTGTTTCAGAGCAGGCTCACAGCACTTTCAGTTCTCTGCTCTTCCCTTTGGCTTATCTACTGCTCTCAGGGTTTTCACCAAATGTTTGGCCTCGGCCATAGCATTTTGAAGACAGAGAAATATACAGATTTATCCTTATCTGGATGACTGCCTCATTTACGCTGAGTGCAAAGAAAAGCTCCTTCAGGACCTCCACTTTATCAGAAACCTCCTAACTTCTTTGGGGATCACCATTAACAAGAAATAATCAGAGCAAACACCCTCCAGGAGGATCATTTTCCTGGGAGCACTGTTGGACACAGCATCCCAAATGTCCTTCCTATCCCCAGAAAAGCAGAGCTTCATGCCTCTCTACTTTACCAAGCTGGCATCCAAAAATCCCCTCACAGCGAGGAAGTTCCTGCAGGCCTTGGGGTACATGGCATCTTGCATCTTTCTAATCCCTCTGGCCAGGCTTCACATGAGGAAACTTCAGTGGTATCTAAAGAACCTTTGGTGTCAACACTCACAGCCTCTAGAGACCTCTCTCCCTCTGATCCCCTGTATAAGGGCCGAGTTTCTCTGATGGGCACTCCCCTTCATCATCCACCCTACCAGGCAGACCATCACCACCAATGCCTCAGACATGGCTTGGGGCACCCACCTAGCAGGCAGGTGCTCCCAGGGTCTTTGGGATGCCCCGCACCTTCCCTTACATATCAACCAGAAGGAAATGATGGCAGTGCAAAGGGCTCTGATATCCTTCCAACCCCATCTCAGGCCAGGGGTTCTCCTTATCAAAACAGACAACACCACAGTAATGTGGTACATCAATAAGCAGGGAGGGACACAATCTTACTCTCTATGCAGGCTAGCCATGAACCTTTGGCTGACTACCTCCTCCATGTGATTACACCTAATAGCCCAATACCTACCAGGGATCAAAAACACCCTGGCAGACCACTTAAGCAGACACTTACTGGACCCTCACGAATGGCAGCTCCACAAAAAGATCTTTTTGCAAGTCACTCAAGTGTGGGGAAATCCGGAGGTGGATCTCTTTGCTTTGCACCTCAACCACCAGCTAAAGAAATTCTGCACCAGGGACAGTTACCACCTAGCAGGGAAGGTGGATGCCTTGACCTTCTCCTGGAACTCCCTCTTCTTGTACGCATTCCCCTCTCTGCCTCTTATTTCCAAGGTACTCATCAAGATAAGGGAGGAGAGACCCATGGCCATCCTCATTGCTCTAGATTGGCCCAGACTGCATTGATACCCCTTGCTGTGCAGCCTGACATCTCAGCCTCCCAGGCAGCTTCCCCAGATCCCAAACCTCTTGATTCAAGCGGGGGGTGGGGGGAGGATGCTGCACCCAGACTTGCAGACTCTTAAACTATCAGCATGGCTGATATTCCCAAGGTAAGCAAGGGGCTTCTGCTAAGCAAGCAGGTCCTAGACATTATCACAGAGGACAGAAGGCCCAGCACCAGAAAATCTTATGCAGGGAAATGGAAAAGATTCTGTACCTGGAGCCAGTCCAGAGGGACCAGTTCCTCACAACCTTCTGTCCCTCTTATCCTGGACTATCTAGTGGAATTACACAATAGTGGCCTCTCCTTCTCTTCTGCTAAAATCCACACCTTTACAAAACATTACTACCTTTCTCTTTTCTCTAAGGCTAGGGCAGTCTTTGCCTCTGCAGTTCTGCAGGGCTTGCTTACCCATGCCTAGGTGTGTATCTAATTCTTCCACCTCTCTCCTCAGCTTTGAGAATCCTCCCACAGGTGATGACTGCAACAGTGAAACATGAAGAACATAGTACAGTTGTGTACACTTACCATAAATGTAGATGTTCGAGTGTATTCACTGTTGCAGTCCCGGTTTCCCTCCCTCCTTGCTCCTTATATCCTCTTTCATTAGGGAGACATACGCTTCTTGGGGTGGTTGTTAACCACCAGGACCTCTTTGCCATATTTCCTGGGCTTCAGACTGGTTAAGGCAAGAAAAACTGATATAATGGTGTCAGCTGCCTTGCTTTATGCACTGGCGACCTGACATCAGTCTACAGGCGAATGCAGCTGACGCAGAAAAACACTGACTCTGGTATTCGGGTCAGCCGAGGGTTACCACAGCAGGGATAACCCAAAGGTGATGACTGCAACAGTGAATACACTCGAACATCTACATTTATGGTAAGTGTACAAAACTGTACTTTCTTTCTGTTATATATGAGCAATAGGGAATAGAGTTGCCACGGTTAAATCTGACTCCTTCATCTTGCTAACTAGTATCCTTGGACATCATTTTACAGTATTCACCCTATGAAAATGTATTAACCAGTTGGTATCCTTACCTAATAAATATTTCATCATGCAAAAGTAGTCCTGTGTAGCCAGAGAAACTGCTCCTTGTAAGACTCATTGATTGACAGATTTATAAAGAACAAGACAGAGTCAGTCCAAAAATCATGCGAATACCTACCTTCATAGAGTATCACCTGACTCCAGGATGGCAAAACAAGTCAAGCCTGGGTTGAATTTATGGACTCCAATCCAAATGTGAATGTTTACCTTAAGGTCAATTAAGGTGTCAATGTTTTATGCATAAGAGATTATTCCAGAGATGAAGGAAGTGATGAGTAGTAAATCTGTTCATCCAGTCTATTTTATTTATTTCTTCACAGAGAGTCAACTCTTTTAGTTTAAGTGTTTGTGGGGCCTTTTGTTTTGTGAAGCTGCATGAGATGAAGAAAAGTTGGGTCCTTAGCATTCAGTGTTATACATGTATCACAGCAGGAGTCAAGAAAGAGTGTACATTGTATTATGGAATGTGTTCTAAGTGCACTCTGTGAAGCTAAATCGTTAGAGTCAGAGATGGTGTTATTATGAATTGATTCAGAACATTACTGAGTATTATTTCTTAATCATCTAATGCAGTTGAAGAAGAAGTTATAGTTATCCTTGACTTCATATGTTAATTATAATTCATATTCCTCTTAGCTCTTCCTTATGGTAACTTCAGATTTTTGCTGATGTTTTTGATAGTCTTTGACTTCAGGCCTGCCCTTGTAGCTTGTGTTTTGAGTCCAGTGATCTTTTTAGTTAGGAATCTCTGGGATCGTTCTAGTTGTATGATGTGCTTAGCTAGAGACTTAATAAAAGATGCACTGTATTCTATAATTGTACTAATCAGGGAATGATAACTTCTTTTGAGCTGGATAATTGAGCTAGATAGAAGGATTGCCTGACTGTCTATGCTGGGTGGTAGTCAGATGATAGGAGTTGGTTAGGAAGCTGCTAAGATCTCTGATGACCATATCTAGAGTAAGGTGCTATTTATATTATAAGTTGCTGTCAAGATTTGTTTACAAAACATGGCAATGCTACATTTTTTTTTTGCATTCAGTTTAAGCCTGTTTATAATTCACCATCAACTAGTTTGGTTTAGCCCTTGATGTAGTAACATAGTATTAAATAATGAACCAATGATAATAGCCAAAAAAATTAGTTAGTCAGATGTCTGCATTTAGTGGTTTGGAGATTTGTAAAGTAGGTGCTACTCCAAGTACTGAGCCCTGAGGAATGCCACTAGTAAACTTTTGCACATGGAATTATAACTACATGGGTTCTATCGGTCAAGTCAGTTTGCTATCCATCTTACAATGTAAGGGTCAACATTTATGCCTTTAAGCTTATTTATAATTCCACTACCAGGAATAATTTAAAGGTTTTAGCTAGATTCAGATACATTGTATGAAATGCATGGCTGCTGCCTTCAGCTTCGGTGACTTTCTTGAAGATGTTTACTAAATTAAGTAGACATGATCTCCCTTTGGAAAAAAAAATATTGTTGTGGGTCTAGACAGCCATGCATTTTTTTACATTGGAGCTTAAGAAATCAGATATAATTAATTCCATGGCTTTGCAAATTAGGCTTGTTAGGTTGACGGGTCTATAGTTCTTAGGATCTGCGGTGAGGTCCATGGCATGGAGTAACATAATGATAGACATTGTCTGTACCTTATGATGTGCTTAAGTTGAGCAATTCTAGAAAGGATCCAGAGAGGCATGTTTAGTGCTGTTAGATATATTTACAAGGTCCATTGAGGTGGTATTTTTAGCTTTCTCTTGAGGTGGGAGGGAGGGATTGTAAATGTATGGAAGTTCAATAATTGTTTCTGGTTTGAAGTTAGTGCTAGGTTTATCTGCAAGTATTTTAGCAAAATCTTTAGCGTCAAAGATGGTATTATCATTATTGATTGATTCAGAACATTACTGAGTATTATTTCTTAATCATCTGATGCAGTTGAAGAAGGACTTATGACTAGCTTTGAGTTTGTATTCTAATTTTCATTCATACTTCTCTTTGATCTTTCTCATGGTTAGACTTTAACTTGGGTAGATTTTGATTTAATTAGCTTTTTTGTATAGAGCTTATACATAGTTGCATTCTACCAAGGTGTAACATTCACCCCAAATATATCTGTTTTTGATCAACTGAGACTCCTTGTCTTCTGCTATTTGCTAGGGGAGAGTAAACTACATGGCCTGAGTGACAGCTGAGACTAAATAGGGGCTGGAAGTCTTGAAAAGTTTGACAGTTCATCCTATAGTTTTAATAGGCTTATGAGTTTAAAGTCCTTGAATTCAGAGGTGATAATTGTGGTGGGTTTAGATGTCCAAAAGCAGAAGATTATGGATTTGTGATTAAGTCTGACTAGTGATGAGGATGCTATAGGATTAGTGCAAATAGTTATGATAATGTTGAGGATGAGGTTAAGAAGATTTTGACCCTCAGTGGTTGGTTAAATGGTTGCAAAAGGAATTTAGCATTTACTGAGTTTAGGAATATTTGTATTTACCCAACATTTAAGGTATATGTGCTCCATTTAATCAATGAATTGTAGAAATCACCCTTCAAAAACTATTTTTTTTAATTTATGGGTGTCTTAGTAAATGGGTCTATATTAGAACATCGAGGTTTAAAACCTTCGAATGTTCTAATATCGAACCCTACGCAGCGAAAGATTGAAATATCGAAGCAACAGAAACCCGAAATCTTTCCTAGGGAAAGATTTTGGTTGTCCGTTTCTGTTGCTTTGGTATTTTCAGCACTGTGGTGGAAAGTTACGGGTCGGGTTCAGGTAAGTGTGCGATTGTGTGGATGTGAGTGTTAAGGTGAGTTAGGTGAGTTAGGGTTAGGGCGCGGGTTAGGTGAGTTAGGGTTAGGGAGCAAGTGAGGTGAGTATGCGATAGTGACAGACCTTAGGGTTACGGTTTGGGTTAAGGTAAGTGGATAGTTAGTGGTGTGTGTATAGTTTAGTGTAGAGTTAGTTGTAAGATTTTGTGTGTGTGTGTGTGTGTGTGTGTGTGTGTGTGTGTGTGTGTGTGTGTGTGTGTGTGTGTGTGTGAATTGCTGTTTGTTTGGTGTGCTTGTGTTGCGTGTATGTATTTTGGAACAGCGATTTTTTTTCCCTGGGAAAAAAATTGCTGTTCTGACAGTTCGAGATTGTAAGCTTTCGCTTACATAGGGTCGATTAATCACCGTTCGCTTCTTTAAGCGGTCGGTGATCTAATATAGACCCTTAGTAAATATGCTTATAAATCTTTCAAGGTCATCCAGAGACATGGAAGGTGAGCATACAGCTACAAACTGATGATATGCCTTGTTTAGGATGATACAAAGTTTAGTAAGCACTCTCCGTGGGTGATGGCAAATCTGTTTATAAATAATTAGGTCTCTTACAAATACTGATCCTCTCTCACTGTTCCCAGCAGGCCTGGGTGCATAAGTGCAAAAAGATGGTAAAGAGGGTGTCACATTGAAACCATTCTTTGTAGCAGCACAAATATGGATGTGTTCAAGTTGCCTTTAATTCTAACATTTTATTGTTAAGATATCTAGAACCGAGTAGTGCATCTTGATGGTGTCCAGAATGGAATTCACTGCAAAATATTTTGTTATGTTGAATGTCCAGAAGGGGCTCTTTGCCTAAAAATATTACAATGGAGGCAGAAAGTGCTTTGATCAGTATCATCAGTATCTAGAATTTGTAGATTGAGAAGTGCAGGCCATCCGTGGTCAAGCAAGTTGGATTATTGATCATTTTGTCCCAAGTTAACACGTATTTGATTTCCCTAGAATGGCACCAGCTACTTAGTGTCTGGGGATCATTCTGGGTGAGTGTAGGATTCCAGTCAAAACATGCATAACAAATTCCAGTAACTCTCTCTTCCTGGTCTTCTGAGCTGAGTACCTCAGGTCATTCACACCATTTCGTAGTGATAATTGTCCTGTCTGAGGGACTGTAAGGCCATTATGATATTACATATTCTGGCACTACAAAGGCAACTGTCACCCAGTCTTTTTCTGGCCTATTAAGTATAAAGTCAGTGTGCTTGACAATGGAGTCACATTTCTAATTGGTTGCACAAGTTTAGTGGCAGTGGAAAGTTTGCAGGCTGCAGCCTGGTGACCAAGTTAGGTCTGTATGGTGGAGTTGTATTAGTTAGCAGCATTAGGAATATTAGCCAGAATATTAAGGAACACCAAACACAGATCCCAAGCTGGAATAAAGGTGTACTTTATAGTTTCATTAAACTTCAATATTGAGCTTCTGGTTCCCATTCCTGGATTTATTACAGCTCTTACATTTGTGCTTGGCTTTATCAAATTTGCAACTGGCAACTTTGCTGAACTTTGCTGTGCTTCCTGGTGGTCTGGTTCCTAAGCTTTTTGTTGGTTAAATTATTCAGAACATACCAAGAGTAATTGTAAATGCTCATCTCTTTAGGCCTCTTGCAAATTTCTAGCTTGTCTTCATGTGTGTTATAAACATTGCAATGTCTCAAAAAATAAATATCCGTAGATTGCAAAAAATAGTTTTACCAGTTAAGATGCTTTTTCAGAAATGCTATATTTATAAAATGGGTGCAGTTCATACAGTTTGCTCTGAAAGTAAGTTGTTCATGAAATCTGAGGAATATGCTACTGTGAAAAAAATCAAGTTTTAAACCCTAATATTATTTTAGCATGCTGTACTAAACTGTTTTTTTCCTTTATTTAAAGTTGAAACATATAAATGTATGTCAACATCCGTAAAATAGATACACAGATATCAAAAAACATAACATTTAAAGTATAGTTAGCAAATAATATAAAGCAAAGTCATAACAAAATGTTTGTATAACTAAATTCATACCTAACAAATCTAACTCGTCTATATATACTTTATGTACAGGGCATGTTTTCGTCACATTGATAGTACCATAACTTTACAGTCTAAACCATATCTCTCAAATCTGAAACAAAATGTTATTTCTTACTACTATCTTAGAGAACACAGAGATGTTCATCGTGTTTCACTGCTGCAGTCATTACACTTGGGTTATCCTGCCGTCAGGCGGTCCCGCAGTTGGCCAGAGTTCCAAAGTCTTGGTCCGGCGTCAGTTGCTGTCGCTTCTTCCCTGATGTCAGTGCGCCAGGGGTATATAAGATGCAGCCGACGCCATTTTCTTCAGTCTTTCTTGCCGTGCGGTGCCTGAAGCAAAAGCAGTTCACAAGTGCCGGTCGGCCGACTCCTGAGATTTTCAAATTCGAATTTCAGAACCGAAGTCTTCAATAAAGCTAAGTACCCCATTGGGGAAACTTTTTCTTGCCTCAGACCGATGTCAGTAAAAGTTAATAATTGCATTTCTTGTGGGAAGCAAATACCTCATAAGGATTTTCATTCTTACTGTATTCCATGCCTAGGCCCAGACCACGACATCACTAGTTGTCGGTTTTATGCTAGATTTAGCAAGCGCACTATTAAATGTCGCTTTGATTTTGCTCGCCATTATTTTGGCCGAAGGTTCAATTATACCATGCCGTTGGAACAACCGACGACTGGAATACACAAAAATGCAAAGACAAAGATAAGGACAGGCATCCGAAGTCCAAAACTGATGATGGAGCCTCTTCTAGGCCAGTCGCTGGTTCTCAGTGAGGCGCATTTGCAGCCCCTGACACCTGCTACCTCAGAGCCACAGGCCGCCTTCGACTCCCACGTGGAGATTTCTAAGCCTCTGGAAACTCAAGGTATTGGGCCTATGGAAATTAACCCCTCAGATGGGTCTGGAGCCACTGAGCAGGCATCGGCTTCTGAGGGTGTTTTCAGACCTTCACAGCTTACCATCAAAACAACAACCAAGTCTAAAACTCCATTAAAGCCAAAGAAACAAATACAGCTTTCACCTGGACAGGCCTCCATGCCTAAAAAACAGATGCTCAAAATGGCCGAAGACCTAATTACTCTAATCAGGGGTTCACATCCCCCTCCTGATAAAAGGCCTAGGCAGGATACAGACCATGATTCCTCTGACCAGGTTTCCATTTCTTCTGATTCCTCTTCAGACCAGGGATACTCTTTACCCGCCTATGAGGACTCTGATGCTGAAGAATCTATCCCTTCAGCCTCTACTCCTGAGGATTACTCTTTTGGGGAAACTTTACATACCATGAGGGAGCATTTCCATTGGGAGAGCCAGGATTATTCAGAATCCAAGAAAAGGCTCAGAGATTTTCTTTTATTGCCTCAGCACAGGCCCCTTGCTATTCCGCCTGTGTTAGATATTGTGGATGATGTGTTCTCTAAATCCAGTTTAACCCCTGATTCTTTGCCCCCAGCACCAGTCAAGCCAGATAGGTACTACAGAGTCCCTGACTCTCACAAATTTCTTTATAAAAACCCTGCTGCTGACCCAGAAACTATTTCCCAGGGTCCCAAAGGGGTAAAGGCTTCCACTGCTAAAAATCCAGTTCCCTCTGACAGGGATTCTAGAGCATTACATAGATGGGGGAAGAAAGTTTACACTTCTGCAACTTTAGCAGTAAGGGCTTTAAATTGCCAGTTTCACATGCTTAAATACCAACAATATTTAATGTCTCTGTTAAAGCAGAAAATGCGTACAAGCTCAGAAGGTCCTGACTATAAGGAAATGCAGGATTTATTGCATGCAGCTGAACAAGTGGGAAAACATACTCTGCAATGTGGTTTTGATTCATTAGAGGCTTCTTGTAGAGCCGCAGTTACAGGATCTGTGATTCGAAGGCATGCTTGGTTAAAAGAACAAGGTTTACCTGATCATGTTAAGGCAAAATTATTGGATCCTCCTTTACAGCATGATATCTTGTTTGGTGTTAAGGCAGAAGAGGTATTAAAGAAAATGGAGGATAAGGCAAAATCTATGCAAACAGTGAAGGATTTCTTACAGGTACAGCCACCTCGATTTAGCAGAAATTGTCCTTCTAAAAATTGGTCCTTTCCAGTGTCAGACAGACCACAAAGAGGCAGATACAGATGCCCAAGAGGCAGATCTCAGCCCCAAGGCTCTTACAGACCATGACAGTGGGGTGCTTCTACCCCTAAAGGAGGAGAAGACAAGTCACAACCTTATAGGAAACAGTCCCAATGACTTCCCCCTTCACATGCCAAGCACTTGCCTTTTGGCAGCTCCCTTAGGGGGAAAACTAGCTCTTTTTTCACAAAATTGGCATATAATCACCCAAGACAAATGGGTTCTGGATATTGTGTCTCAAGGTTACAGGTTCCACTTTCACACTCTACCAAGGCCAAAAGGAATGTCAGACCTGCCACAAAATCAATGGGCAGAGGTACAAAAACAAATTACAGCCCTCATGGACATGAGAGCTATTCAACAAGTGCCACAACAGGAACAAGGACAAGGATTTTACTGAAGACTTTTCTTGGTCTCCAGAAAGGACAAAGCCTGGAGACCCATACTGGACCTATCTACTCTAAATACTTACCTGGATGTTCCAAAATTCAAAATGTTGACACTACAGCAACTTCTTCCCATGCTGGGCAAGAAGGCTTGGCTTTTTACTTTGGACCTCAAAGAGGCATACCTGCATGTCCCAATCAGACAAAATTGCAGAAGATACCTCAGATTCATAGCATGCACAATGCATTACCAATTCTCTGCACTGCCCTTTGGCTTATCTACTGCGCCCAAGGTCTTTACAAAATGCCTGGCACCAGTAATTGCATTTTGCAGGCAAAAAGGATTTCAAATATATCCCTACTTGGACGACTGTCTTATTCAAGCAGAGAGCAAGGACATTCTTCTAAAGCATCTGGCATTTGTAAAAAGTTTGCTAATTTGCCTAGGGTACACAGTAAACAAAAAGAATTCAAAACTAGTGCCCTCACAAGAGATAATATTCCTGGGTGCCAGCTTAAATACAACGGCCCAGATGGCTTATCTCACGCCAGACAAACAAAGACAACTGACTCAGTACTTTCAATTGATGGCAACAAAAACCCAACTCCCTGCAAGAAAAATTCTGCAGGCCTTGGGGTTCATGGCATCCTGCATACTACTAATACCATATGCCAGACTGCATATGAGGAAATTACAATGGTACCTAAAAAGTGTTTGGACTCAACACTGTCACAGCTTGGAAACAGTAATACCACTTATTCCCTGCCTACAGCAGGAGTTTCGATGGTGGGCACAGGCATGTCACCACAACATGGGACAGCCTTTCACTTTACCCACAGCCAGGCAGACACTAACAACAGATGCTTCGGATTACGCCTGGGGAGCACACACGGCAGGAAAATGTATTCAGGGCAAGTGGGCCACAGACCAAATGCATCTTCACATCAATCAAAAAGAGATGCTAGCTGTATAAAATGCCCTAACAGCTTTCAAGGACCTTCTGCATCCAGGACAACTATTACTAAAGACGGACAACACCACAGTTATGTGGTACATAAACAAGCAAGGGGGCACTCATTCCTATCCCCTCTGCAGACAAGCCATGACTTTGTGGAACACAGCACTGACCTATCAAGTTCATCTGCAAGCACAATTCCTGCCAGGAAAGAAAAATAGTCTGGCAGACGACTTAAGCAGAAACATCATGGATCCTCATGAGTGGAAATTAAATCCACAAGTATTCAGCATGATAACACAAAAATGGGGGTGTCCAGATATAGATCTTTTTGCCTCCCCTCTGAACTGCCAACTACAGAAATTCTGCACAAGGACTTACCACACACAAGCATGGAAAGTGGATGCTCTCTCCTTCAGCTGGAAAACCCTAAAAGTTTATGCCTTCCCACCACTGCCTCTCCTTTCAAAGGTACTCCTAAAAGCCGGACAAGAAAGGCCAAAAATGATCCTGATTGCCCCAGACTGGCCACACCAGCACTGGTACCCAATCTTAAAGAACTTGGCTCAAGGCCCGGCATGGATTTTACCTCAAATTCCTCATCTTCTGACTCAACACAATAATCAGATTCTGCACAGCCAGCTCAAAACCTTAAACCTGGCTGCATGGCAGATTACTTAGCTGAGCAGCCAACACCTCTCTCTAAAGCTGTTATGGATGTCATTTTGGAGGCCAGGAGGCCCAGCATCAGGAAATCCTATTCATAAAAATGGGAGAGATTCTGCGCCTCGAACCAGGCTCAAAGCTTTGACCCTCTTCTTCCAAATATTCCTCAGATATTGCAATACTTAACTGAGGTGCTGGACAAAGGCCTATCCTTTTCATCCATTAAGATCCACGCCTCTGCCATCTCAGCTCATTACAACACGGATCCTCCTATTTTCTCTCATCCATTATTAAAACAGTACCTCAGAGGGGCTAAAGACATAAGACCGCCCCAGAGAGCACCAACACCAACTTGGGACCTCAACTTTGTCTTGGAAAAATATCTTTACCTCCTTTTGAGCCAGCCAATTCAGCAGAATTAAAATATGTGTCATGGAAAACTGCTCTGCTTCTGGCAATAACTTCAGCACAGAGAGTCTCAGAGTTACAGGCACTAATGGCAGTGGAACCTTTCATCATTTTTCATCAGGACAGGGTTTCTTTAAGAACAAACCCTACATTTATGCCAAAGGTGGTATCCAGTGTGGCTCTTAACCAAACTATTCACTTGCCAACATTTTATCCAAATCCCCAGAATAAAAGGGAGAGACTTCTGCATTCATTGGACATACACAGGCAGATACGCTTCTATTTGGACAAAACAAAAGCTTTCAGGAAAACTGAGCAATTGTTTGTAGCATATGCTGCAGGATCAGAGGGAAAGGCTATTTCAAAGCAGACCATTTCAAAGTGGATAGGACACTGTATCCGTTTCTGCTACACACAGCATGGAAAAACTGTACCTAGCAACATTAGGCCACATTCCACCAGGGCAACAGCCACTTCAACTGCCTACCTTAGAGGAGTACCTACCAAGGATATTTTGGAAGCTGCAACTTGGAGTTCAGTGCACACCTTTACCAAGCATTACCACTCGCCTCTTTACTCTAAATCCAGAGCTGGCTTTGCCACTGCAGTGCTGCAGGGCCTCATAGCCACCCCGAATCCTTTATAGACCCAGCCACCCAACGTCAGCTTTGGAATTCAACCCAAGTGTAATGACTGCAGCAGTGAAACACGATGAACATAGTACAGTTTTGTACCTACCATAAATGTATATGTTTGAGTGTATTCACTGCTGCAGTCCAGGTTACCCTCCCTCCATCCCCACTTTCTTAGCTGGGACTTATCTATACCTTTCTACCCTATACAACCTATGTGGTGTATTTGCTTGTAACTGAAGGTATTGTTTTTATTTTTTATGCATGTTTTATTAGCGATATGTATTGCCTACCTATTTGGGGGCACCTGACATCTGGGGCAAGAAAAACTGAAGAAAATGGCGTCGGCTACATCTTATATACCCCTGGCGCACTGACGTCAGGGAAGAAGCGACAGCAACCGACGCCGGACCAAGACTTTGGAACTCTGGCCGACTGCAGGACCGCCTGACGGCAGGATAACCCAAGTGTAATGACTGCAGCAGTGAATACACTCGAACATCTACATTTATGGTAGGTACAAAACTGTACTTTTCTATATTCATCCAGTAACAAAGTTACTTACTTTTAGGCCAGTATATGCAGTTGACCATGCAATGCTGCTAATTTATCCCACATTAAGATGGTTAAGTTAATAAACTGTGAAAGAGAGGAAGAACTGGACATTCTACTTTTGTGTAATTGTTTTTCTGGTTATAGATAAAATAGAGCTGACAAGACAGTAGTATAGTTACTCTGTGTATAGAAGGAGTCAGAATATTATACAGCATAAAATGAGCTGTAAATATAAACTCGTCTATCAGTAGTGATTGCACAAATAACTAAATCATTCCAAAAATCAGACAGTAATGGGCAGCTGTAAAAATATGTCAGCTTTTATGTCCATATTACAAGACCAACATATTGTTAGATTTTTCTTTACATTTTCCCAGCTGGAAAAGGGGTAGAAAAAACAATATATGGATTTCAATGTAAGTTATTTCCAAAAGAGAGAGAAAATAGTTTGCTGAACTTAACATTAGAATTTTGGCGTATTACAAAATAAGGAGAATCTCACAGAGCAAGCCAGGAGAACAAACAGAGTGCTAAATAAAAAATAAGGGAGTACCTGGGTAATATGCATGAGTTCAGAAAGATTGCTCTACAGCAATTATTTTTTTGATAATGACTCCAAAGCACAAAAAACTTTTGTCACAACGACTTAGTGAAGAGAAAGTTGAAAGAGATGTTGCCAGACTTAGGTAGCCGATAACAAGAAAAATAACCAGAGATCTGGTAGAGGTATTAGAGATAGTTTGAACATTGTATGAAAGTTTGCATAAAGCAGAGAAGTGGGCTTATCGAGTAAAAGCATAAATAGAAAAATTGTGGAAGACAAATATGCTAAGGTTAGAGGTAGATGAGGCTCAACAACTAATAGTTCAGATAGGAGACTACGAGATGTAAATATTGATTTATAACCAATTTACAGGTACGTCTGTAGGAATAGATGGTATTCTGGCTGAAGTTTAGAAGTTAGGAGCGAAGAAAGGTGTAAAGATCCAGAAGGTTTTGCTTAACAGTATTTTGTAAACCTTGTCTGCAGGTAATTGTCACTGTTGAAGTGACACCCTGACCCCATGTGCAGAAATGAGAAAAAGGGCTTGTGGATGAATGGAAGCACCAACATCCTGAAAAGAAAACTGTGGTGGTTGTAATACCTAAAGACAGTAAATACCCATCTAATCCAGCTTCATATAGGCTCAGTTCAGTTTTAAACCATGCTTATAAAGTGTTTATGTCTATAATGGTTCTTCCAAAAGAACATGTATCTGGTCTCATTGACTATTTCTGGCAGATAAGACACATCACTACTCTGGCTCTCCCTACTTTCTTTGGCCCCTCCCAATCTCTCAAACTTAATCAATAAATTTTGGTCTTCCACCTGGGCGCCATTTTTAAACTTTGATTTTGTAACTGCATCATCCCCCACCTTTCCTCTGTATGGTGTGCTAGCCAAGTAAGCTACTATTTCAAACTATATTTAAAACAAAGAAACATTTTTAGCTGACCAGTTACGATAGATGTGCTAGTGCCCTTTTATATGCATAGCATTAGCATTATTGTGTTTATCTTTCTTCTGTTGTTAAAAATCAGTGAAATTGAGATGTTTAAGTAACTGTTGGATAGCATTCTGTAGCTTCAGAATATAGTGCAATTTGTAAACAGCTCCCATGTGTTATTTTAAACTGTATTTAAAAAAGGTTTTAGATATCCAGTTATGATAGATCTACTAGTTGCCCTTTTTAATGCATAACAATGCTGTTTTTAGTTTTCGTCTTGTTGCTGAAAATCGGCAGCATTGAGGTGTATAAGTAACTGATAGCGTTCTGTAGATTCAGAACATTGCACAATCTGTGTACAGCCCCTTTGTGTTTTTCTGATTCTTTACTGCACTGTTATGCAGCCATACAAAAACTACTAACTGCTCTAGTTGCTTAATGCGTACTGCTGTTATTTCTTCTCTGTTTATTTTTCAATATCATTATTTAACAAGTAAGTTCTTAAACTTCTGAGCTCGCTCCTAATGAAATGTGCTGATGAACTCTAGTGTGTAAAATGCTTTGTAATAGAACTGTTAAACTTTTGAATTGTTTTGTGTGGGAAAGCTATTGAATTGAATTGAACTGTGTTTTTGACTGCATTTGGTGAAATGCACTGTTACTAACCTGTTTTAGCTTCTCATTGCTATCTTTTCATATTCGGTATTCATTTGTTTTTCATTTTCTTAATGATTTTGTGCTCTTTGTCTGTCCTAATTTCTGTGCAATACTCAACATCTTTTTCTCTTGACTCCTACTACCTCTCATAACTACGACTTTTTTTTCTCTCTCCCCTGTTTTACATTTAGTTAGTCTTTCTACTTGTATCTCCTACACCTGCTGTCTGGTAAAAGCTCCTGAATCAAAAATCAACTCCTACCAACCCTCCACTGCAGAAGTTACTGGATCAAAACAAAATAAGAACTCAATTAAATTGCATTGTTTGTATTTTTGCCATCCTATCCCTATTCTAATTATGTTATTATTAAATATTGCTCCATTTACCTGCTGTTACAAGATGTACAGTCTGTGGAGTGCACACCTAGCAGGGACTACAGGTTCCCCCATCCCCTACTTGCCTAACATTGCTTTGCACCTTCACTAGTCTTTTGACCTAAACCATACCATTACAAAGTAAAACATACACATACTAATAAACTGCTTAACAGGATTTCGTAGAATTTTTGTTGTGTACACTCTCTTTTCCAAATTTACCTTCTCTCAAATTCTTCTTCCAGAAGAACATTGACCTGATCTCACTGATTGGTTCTGGCAGATGAGACACATAACTACTCTGGCTGTTCCTGCTCCATTCACCCTTGTTACGCTTGGGCTCACTCCACTCCCCAGCCCTACCTCCAATTTCCACCCACCTCCACATACACCAAACTTATACTCTGTGCATCCAAACCACGCCCACCCTAACCTCCCAATTTCCTGCCAAACTTACCATCCACTCTAACTTCCTCTTCCCAAGAAACACCCTCCAAAGTTAGGCCAGCCCATTGCTCTCTAACTCTACTTTTTCTACCACTCAATCATAAACCATCCTGTTTTGCCACTTAATAAAATATAAGCTTTCTAATACCTTCTACCTCACAGTCCCCACCTTTTATATACTTAGTTTCTCTAGTCTTCTAAGCTAACTCTCCTCCAGCCAACACTTAATCCCATAACATGCTACTACTTCTCTTCACTACTTTGATTTTTCTTCTCTGTATCTCTACCTCATATCATCACAACCTTACCAACATAAAAGTAGTGCCCACACTCACCTACCCACAAAATAATCTCAAAACTACTCCCTCATTCCCAAATGCCCCCTCACTGTTCAACCACTATAAAACTCACCTGCACAAAATTAAATTATTCCAACAGCCCTCACTCCCTCCCAAAATAAAACCTAAATATCACCTTTTTATCCTCAGCTGTTCTCCACTCAAGCTACTTACACTAAACCTACTGCTCTTAGGCGATATGTATCCCAACCCAGGACCAGTCACCAACCTTCTCTCCCTACCCCCTCCCTCTGTAATCCCTCCACTTTCCCATTGCTGACTTACTCCTCCACACTCACCAGAAACCTAACCATACTATCCCTGAACATTCAAAGTATCCTGAACAAAGTCAATAAACTTCACTCTTGGATATCTGTCCACACACCTTACATCCTTAGCCTCTCTGAAACCTTGCTAAAACCCCACATCTCTGACAGTGAAATCCTACCCCAGGCTATAATGTCATCTGCCAGGACAGAGTTAAGAAAAGGAGTAGGTATAGCTATACTCTACTCTAAACAACTCTCCCTCTGACAAACTCACCCCCAGTTTCCACCCAACAGAAGTCCTCATAATTAATTGTAAATTGAACAATCACAAAACGATAGCCACTGCCTCCATTTATATTCATCCAGGAATTAAAACCGCTACCCTTGAACTCTTTCTCTCCTGGATCTCACAAGCTATCTCCTATGAAACTATTATTCTGGGTGACATTAACATAGGTTCATAGGTTCATAAGTAGGTACTAGGCTATCGGCCCAAGGGTCTACGTAAGCCTAGCCAGCAAGGTTCCATAGCTTACGCCACAGAAGAAAGTTATTTTCCTGTGCCGCTGTCCAGCAGAGACACAGAAGTGATCCCTGGGGTGTATTTCCTATTTCCCATCCACTCATCAAGATTTTTCTTGAAGACTGCTAATGAAGAACTTTGCTTGACATAAATGGGTAGCTTGTTCCAGAGTATAGGAAGTCTCTGGGACAGGAATCTATCCCTCCAGTGTGTCCTGTTTATTGTGGTGACAAGGTTTAGGTCCCTAAAGCGTGTAGCTCGGAGGGATTGGGATTTCTTTAGGTGTAGCATGTCCAACAGCTCTGGGTTTGACATAGCTTTATATGTTAGGCAGAGATCACCTCGGAGTAGGCGATATGCTACAGAGTAAAGCTGGAGTTTTTTGAGGCGGTCAGTGTAGGGCATTTGTTTGAGGCCAGCAATCCTCTTTGTGAGGTACTTCTGTGGCCTTTCCAGCTGCTGCAGATGTCTTGTGAGGTACATTCCAAAAGGGGCATTGTACTCTATAATGGGTCTAATGAGTGATGAGTAGAGGGGAACAATGACCTCTTTTTTCCTGGATGAGAACCCTTTTATGATGAGGTGTGCCACATAGAAGGACTTCCTGACTACTGTGGTGATGTGACTATCAAAGGAGAGACTACTGTCCACATGGGTCCCAAGGTCTCTTATCAAGCATTCGGTGTTGAGTAGATTGCTGCCTATGTGGTAGTTCATGGGTACAGAGTTTTTACCAAAGGGGATGACACTGCACATTTTGGCATTGAGATTGAGGCCATGGCTCTGACACCAGGCATCTGTCTCAGTGAGGCCCTTCTGTAGGATGTCCACATCATTTGGGGACTTGACTATGGCTCCTAGTTTGCAGTCATCTGTGAACTTCATTAGCCAAAGGCCTTCTGTGTTAGCCTGTACTTCAGAGAAGTAGATACCAAACAGGAGAGGACCCAGGACAGAACCCTGTGGTACTCCACTTGTCACTGCTTTGAGGTCAGATTTGGAGTCTGCAACTTTTACAGTGTGGGTTCTGTCAGTGAGCCATTTGGCAACCCATCTTGTGACATAGGGATTTATACCTAGTTTAGTGAGTTTAGCTATAATTCCAGAATGGGGGATGGTGTTGAAAGCCTTGACGAGGTCAATTGTTGAAGTCAGTCACTAATCACTGACTCTCCAAACACAAGCATCAACCTCCATGGCTTCTCCCAACTAATCACTACCCACACATGTCAGACCAAACACACTAATACCAGCACTACACTTGAATGGATTCTCACTTCCAATCCTAACCTATACCACAAACCCATCACACTGCCTGATACCTTAAGTGACCACCTTCCTACCTATATTTAAAGGCACTCCCTCCAATTGTGCAAATCTCACCAATACAAAGACTGTCACAAACCTTCTAATTTCAAACTGCACACATTTAACCATATGCTCTCCACAATTAGCTGTTCCTTCCTCCATTACCTCTCCCTAGAAGAAGCTGTTCTAAAATTTAGTGGTATCTTCCTAGACATTTTAAATTCCCAGGTCCCCATCAGGAAACTAAGAATGAAATCCAACTTTGCTCCATGGTTAACTCAATCCACTTGCTCCTTTATGTACAAGCGAGGTAATGCATGGAAAAACTGGGAAAATAAACAGGTCTATATCAGAAGCTTGAACTTTCAAAAGTTCGAGTCTCATATGATCAACACCATTTGAGCAAATTTTTGAAAGCTCGACTGTTTCAGCGGAAATCGCTGTAGGCAATATTTCCCTTTACTTCACTGTAGTGCGATCTCAGAGTTGGTATATTTAAGTAGTGGGGGGTTTGGGGGTGCAGGGGGGGCTTGCCATCTGGTCAGATCGTTTAGGTTTTTTTGTTTTTGTTTTTGTTTACTTTTTATTATATGTTCGATGTTTTAAAACTTCACTCATATGGTGTCGATTATATGAGCATCAAAGTTTTAAAACTTCGAGCATATAATATAGACCCAAAAAACAAATCTCCTACCCATCTTCAATGCTATAGGGAACCCCACATTGTGATAAAAAAACAGCTCAACTATGACAAAAACAATTCTACCTAAAGCCCCCAAATAACCTCCACTCCAACCCCCAAAAATTCTGGAATACAATCAAAAAACTGCTAAATCCATGGAATCCTTCTGCCTAACCCCTGCCCCAATAGCTCTGCCATAGAAACTGCCACCTTTCTTAACTCCTTCTTCATTGACACCATCCACTATTTAACTAAAAAAGACAATAGCATCTACCACACTACTTCTCCCTCCCCATCTGTACATACAACATCCTCCTCTCTTAAGCCTGTCCCCATTGTGTACATTAGATCACTTCTCTGCAAACTCAAAATTTTCTCCCCATCCACTGATAACTTAACTCCTCCCTTCCTTAAACTTGCTGTAAACTCTATTGCATATCCCATCTCAATACTAACCAATAGATTGATCCAATAAACCTGAGTCCCTGATATCTGGAATAAATTCTATGTTATACCCATTCACAAATGTGGAGATTCCACAAACCCCTCTAACTTCAGGCCTATAACCATGCTGTCTCCCCTGTCAAAGATTCTTGAAAAGTGCATTCATACGCAGCTACTAGATTATCTGCTACAAGAAAACCTCATAACCCTACCAAACATGGCTTTCGCCCTAACCACAGCACATCGACAGCACTACTATCTTTCATACAAACTATCTCTAAACTTCATGACAATGATACATTAGTCTCCTGTCTATTCCTAGACCTGTCAGAGGCCTTCAACACTGTCTCCCACAATCTACTTTTATTTAAACTGTCTGGCCTCAATCTCTGCAACTCTGCTCTAAGCTGGTTCCCTAGCTACCTCTTCACCTGGCTTCAGTCTGTAAAATGGCTCTCTGCCTCTTTCCCCTTCCTCCCAGTCCAAACTGGGGTCCCAAGGCTCCATTCTTGGGTCCCCTACTTTTTAACATTTTCACTGACAACCTCTATACTTCCTGTCCTCACTCCTCACTAATACAATATGCTGATGACTCTATAATAATCTCCTCCTTTGGCAATCTCTCCCACCTTCTCAGCCTTACCCAAGAATCTCTCCACTTTGTTGAAAAATCGCTAACTACCAACTAACTCCTATTCAACCCTAAGAAAATAAAACTCCTCCTATTCCTCCCTAAATTTCTGTCAACACACATTTTCTTTCACTGTCACCACCCTCAGTAACACAGCTATAAAGGTAGAACCTCACACAAAACTACCAGGAATCATAATAAAATTCAATCTCCACATATAACAGTGCATCAAAAAAACACATCAAAAATTGGGCCTGCTCTAAAGAAACAAAAAATTCCTCACAAAAGAATCTAAACTCTCTCTTGACCAAGCCTACCTACTACCCACCTATCATATGCTGTCCTAAATCCTTGCTAGCCTACAGTCTAATCTTATGTCTAAGCTTGAACTCCCATGTAATAAAATCGCTAAATTTGAAACAAATCAACCCTATCGCTCACAATCACTGCCTATCCTTTAAAAAAACTACAGTGGCTAGAATTATGCCAACAACTCCTGCTGCCTCACACCATTGTTAACAAACCCACCTCCTGTCCTGCTCTCTCAACTGTAATCTCTCTCTCTCTCTCTCTATATATATATATATATATATATATATACACTCCTAATTGTACACTCCAAAGCTCTGAACAACATTTCCTGGAAATTTATGCGCCAAAAAAAAACATATCAAACTCCTCTACAGTCACTCAGTTGCTAATGCATGGAATAAACTGCCCCTGTGTTTAAGAACTATTTCTAACGCTAACTACTTCAGAAAAAAACTTTAAAAGTCTTCCTAGTAAACTCATGGACCTACTCTTGCTACGACCACACATGGACCACCCTCCCCTCTATTACACCTACACTCCTCTTCCTTCTATTATTTATTACCTCTCCACTAACTTTCTTCCTCAAAACTCATCCTCTCTATTCTATCTACCTTAATTTAAATCCTTCTCTAAACTCCAAACCATAGGTTATACTATATACTTCTGCCTGAAGAAATGTTGCATATTATCCTGAAAAGTACTTCTTTTTAAATTCTTAAATGAAATTATTTTTTCATAGTTTCTTTGTCAAATCATATCACTTGTGTATCTTTGTACTCGTACAGCTGGAGCTTTTCCTGCTAGGGCCTCTGCTGAAAAAGGGTCTCTGCCCAGCTGGACTAACCCGGTCAATAAATGTCAGATAAAAAATAAATAATGGCTAATAGAATGGCAAAGATGATGCCCAAAGTGGTAGAAATGGACCAATGTGTTTTTTTGTTTTTTTTTTGCAGAGGAGGCAAATATTTGACAAACATTAGTAGAACAACGATGATCCAGAGCGAAGCAGAATGTAGGAAAATACAGAGTAAGATGGGATTTTAGTAGTAGAGCAATGGAAGAATTTGCATTTCCTGACAGAATAATAAGGACAATTAGAAGGATATGTGACATTATAACAATGTCAAACACCATTTATACACAATTACAAATTTGGCAGGCTAGTGCCATTTGAAGAATGCTCTTTACAGACATATACATACAGCTGGCAATAACTGTCAGTATGTTCAGAATTTTAATGGCCATAGTTTTATGTTCGTGGTGCTTGATATGTGCAAGACCATGCCCAGAGGTAGGAATATTTTTAATGAAACTGAAGTCAAGGAGTTTTGTTGGATTACTGCAGTAAGAGCCAATAAAACAGCTGGGATTAATGGAGTGATTCCATTAAAATTGATTTTGAAGGCACAGAGGTTCTGATTTATATGTTTTTGTGGCCCTTTATTAGGATGCTTTTATAGGCCAGGTCTGCATTTAGGTTAAGACACCATGAATGAACCTATGCATTCGGACATTATATCTGTATTTTGATTGGCTATTGATCATGAGGCATCATGAATCATGGTGATTTTGTGAATTGTTACTGAAATGCTATTGGATGCTCATAGTATTTAAGCCTTTTGTGAATGAATGAGTATTAGATCTGAGGAAGGAAACAATCTGAAAGCGCTTATCCTGTTTTTATGTTTTTATTTTGTTCTATTAAAGATTTATGAACCCTGCCTTGGCGGTTCTGTTGTTGCTGGTGTTTTGACTGATTTAGATTATTTGTTCTTCAGCAGAACTCTCGGTTGTCTCTGTATTGCCTGTTTTCTTTAATGCTTTCAGTAAACATAACTTTTAGCCCTTAGATATAGCCATACCTCATAGAAAAGGGCATATCCCAAGATAAAGCATTCTTGGAGTTGGTATATTTTAGTCATATTTTTGCACATTTAGTCTCACTGCTCCAAAGTCACAGTTTTTATTCTCAGAATTTAGAAGTTACCCTACCAAAACACAACAAAGTATTCCCAACATTAACTAGACAACTTTGCAAATGTTATACTAAAACTATCATTAATCTACTGGTTATATGACATTTGTATTTCATCTGAGGCCTACTCAGCTGAAGATTAGCAGTAGGGAATGGATAAAAGCAGGAAATGGATAAAAGCAGGAAGTATATATTGTTATGAAAGCATTTGCATTAGCATTATGTCTGATACTCCTGATAAAAGTAGGATATGGATAAAAATCCAAAGTCTTATGTCAAATCCATGGTAAAACAGCCATAAACAATTGGCACAAGATACATGCAAGTGCTGGTGAAAAGCATGGTATTTCCATTTGTTTCACAATTGTATCTGCAGCCCATAATCATTTGTTAGTAAAAGCCTTGAGAAAGACATTCCACTAACTCAAAGAGAAATAGAAAAGTCACTGCCATTCCCCTTACATCATTCTTTGTAGAAGAGGACGGTATCGAAAAAAAAATCACTTCAGTTTAGATATGAAAACATATATATCTTACTTGCTGTATACACCAAGGTTTGCATGACTTAATATGCATGCTAAAGGAATTTACACTGAGTTAAGATGTACTGGTTCTTTATTCTACAAAATGTATTTAATGTAGCCACCTTACTGGCATCTTCATCTGCCAAAGCACCAAACAGCTGCAAAGGAAGTATTGGCATTTGTAGTATGAAGGAGAAAGCACAAAATATAAAACCAGACCTCTGCATATAAAACCAGACCTCTGCATATGTGAGGTTAAGTTACGTAAGAATATATTCTCATTTAAATGTAAATCATTTTAAAGAGAATCAGTAAACATTAGAACAGGAAAGCAAAATCTGAAGATCATAATCTTCTGTGCAAATCTAAATATTTAAAAATAAATAGAATCACATAGCGTCACCATAATAGATGCTGTAACTTTCTTTCTCTTCTCTTTTAAGAGAAGTATAATGTTATAAATAACATCCAAACCAAGTTTCCCAAAAGTGCGCTACATCTGCATAAACAAATGGGAGAGGTGAAAAAGAAAAAGAAAAACTTGCATCCATTTATTCATTTATTTATTTACATTACAAGGAGCTTACAGAGTGTCAACAGTTTAAACAAAATATTATTGTGTTACATTTAAAAGTGTTTAAACTGTGTGGAGTAAAACATTTGAAATTGCATTAGATAGTGAAGAGATAAAAGCCAGGTATAAGACAGCAGTGATTAGGAGACAGAAGAAGTAAAATGGGTACACAAGATAGAAAGAGTTAGCATTCTGTAGGTGTAGAGATAAGGAAGATATAATGAGATTGGAGGTGTTGTAGGGAGTGCTTCAGATTGTGGCAGTATTGTTATGAAAGCATTTGCATTATATCCAATACTCTTCACAGATAAACATCCGTCTCTTCCACATTCTCATATACACACTCCATAATATTCAAGTAAACAAAAACCTGGAGGACACCAAAAACATCACATGGTCGTCATATGGGAACCACCAAACAACTACAACCAAATCTACCTTTCAAGTACTCAAACATTCTATTCAGTGAAAACAAAATTAAAGCGTTAGGTATCTTGTAGAGGCTAAAATGAAAGTAAAGCAACAGTCTAATTCTTGCTGTGGTAAAGCAGACAGTGTCTCACATTAGCAAAGTGCAAAAATATGTGCAAAGAAAAGTTCAACCCCCGGATTCACGAATCCTCCGTGTAAGACTTAATAAGTCTTACTCGGAGGCTGCAGTTGCATGGTATGATGTCAGCGTGCCATGAAAATTCATGAGGGCACGCTGACTCAACCGTAACTCCTACACGGACCGAGTATGAAAGCAGGGGGCGTGTCCGACTGCCGAGCAGTCTAAATGTCCACGCCCCTTCAAGTGTAGTAAAAGCAAAATGTCAACACACAAGAGTGAGTTTGCTCAAATGTACTTGCACCCAACACCACACACCCTGACACTATAAACCCCCATCACAGTTATAAAAAGTAAAATATTTATTTATTTTTTTTTAATCCACGATATAGCTGCCCGTATTTGCACATGTGTGCGCGGGTGTGCCCATTGCTTAGCTATAGTTAGCAATTCCGACATGGAAGAGCATAAGAAAGAATGTTTATGCAAATCACACCAAATTGCAATAACGTAACGGTAGAGCATATGCACAAAGAGAAGGCATTCACGGTTCGAGTCCCACCACTCCCCTTCTTATTTATGTTTTAAATCAGTATTTGAAATAATACCAGACATATATGATTAAAATATTATTAAAAGCAGTGAAATGGCCAATGTATCAGTGAACAAAATATATATTTTTAAAGGATCCAGATATATAATAGCCTGCCGTTAAGCAGCGCTTTACCCAGCTTAACAGAGGTGCCCATAATTTAATAGCGCTTTACCCAGCTAAGCAGAGGTGCCCATAGTTTAATAGCGCTTTACCCAGCTAAACAGAGTTGCCCATAGTTTAATAGCGCTTTACCCAGCGCAATAGAGTTGCCCAAAGTTTAAAAGCACTTTACCTAGCGCAATGTGTTTGCACGGAAGTGCACGCCGCGCCAACCAGGGCACCATAGGGCACTGAGGAGCAACGTAGAGCAAAGTTGCTTAAATGCAGCCACACCCCCTAGCCTGTCTGGACAGTATGAAAATAAAATGAATGACAAGGTTCGAACCCAGGACTCTGTGCATCAGAAGCAAAGTACAGTACCACTAAGCCATGACAACATAGGGGAAACATCCACTGTTAACATTCATATACTTATGAATGATAGTTTAACCATTACTAAGCAGGTCTGCAGTCAGCCGAGAATTTTACAAAATGGCCAATCACAAAAAAGTGCGGGGAAATGCGGCATATTTAAGCCCCACAGGCGGGAATACACGCCATAACTGATTGTAGCTCACATCTGCAGTTAGAATGTCTGGTGTCAGAGAGGGAACACGCTTCCAAGCGCAACGTTGGGGCATTGAGGAGTCCAAATACATGGTTTGGCTCCTTGTCCACCGTCATGAGTCAAGACTCCTGCAGGGCCAGTTCCAAGGGACGGAGTACAAGGCAGAGGCTTGGAACCGGTTAGCTCGTGACCTCACCAGTGCCACAGGTGTTCCTCGAACTGGTGAGCAGGTCCGTCACCACCATGCAGACCTGAAGAGACGAAAGCAGGACCACCTGAACCAGTGGATACAGGAGGCCCGTGGGATGCGGGATGCCCCACAACCAAGTATGTAGCCATGGAATGCAGTATGTAAGAATTGATAATGGAGTATGTATAACGGATAGGTATGTCTCAATATCCCCTCATTTACTTTACAGCTGCAGGTGACCGTACTATGAATCAGCAAGCCTATGCTGATAGGCTGCTAAGGCTGCGCCACCAGGCAGGTTAGTGATTATTCTGAATGTATTGTTATATAAAATATGGGAGAGAGCATGAAAGAAAGTGTTGTAGTCCAATAATACAGCCATAAAATTGCCTGAATAAGTCCTCTGCGTGTACTGTCAGATAAAAACATCAGAGAGACAGAAAAAGAGTGTAGAAACCCATTAAGAAAGGTAACATATGTCTGGAATAATATCTCTGCAGGCACTGTCATATAAAATAAGTGAGTGAGCCTGAAAAAAGAGTGTGCTAACCTATTAATAAAGGTATAATATGTCTTGAACATGTCTGCCGTATACACCGTTAAAACAAATAAAGGAGTGAGCCTGTGGAAAAGTGTGTAATGTCATTAATAAAGGACTAAAACCCAGAGTGTGTCTGTGTCACAGAGTCTGAAATGTTGTTGTACCCTTGCATTATACAAACAGTACTGTTTGAAAAGGTACTGGCAACCCAGAGTTGTGCAGTCCCATATAAAGTGGGTGATGGAAGTGCTAGTAGCTGTGAAACATATATACAGTCCACAACAGTCAGTTACTGGCTGGCATGAATAAGTGAAACTGGCACATATGTAGCATGTTATATTTTCCCCAAATATGTGAGTGTGTGTCAAGAAATGCAGGGTTCTTTATAAATTGAAGTGAAAATGTCATGTGAAAACATCCCAGATATGTAGATAAAGAAATATAAATGCAGTCAAGAAATATGTAGCAGTAACATCTGCATCCTGGACAGTTAGTTTGTCAGATATAGGTCAGGCATATATTGAACTAGCCAAACCCATTACACAATCTAATGTATGGTGGCAAGTGTAATAATACATGTAGGGGATATACACTTGCAGTCACTAGGAATGTAGTGTAGATGAAAAGGTCATTAAAAGATGTTAACCGAGGTATTTTCTACACCCTACTGTATGTGCATAAACCATGCAATTCCACACCTCGATGGGTATGTGTAATCTTAAATATTTGTTGGGACATATGTCCTATTGTTCTATAAATATTTGCATTCACATTGATGCATGTGCCCTGTTTGAACACCACAATCATGGTGGCCTGTTGCTACCAAACATCCCTGCATGCTGTTGGAATAACCACTGTGGTTCAATATATGCATGTGGTATGCTTGCTGTTCAACTGTTGTACCCTTGGTGTGTTGGGTTAATGGGAATATTATTGCATGCTGTTAAACTAATCTGGAATGCTGTTTTGCTTATGTTGTAATTAAACACACCTAATCACAGAACGTATGGGAAGGCTGATCCCAGCGGACCCACCTGTCCCTCCTCAGCCGGCGAGTGCACCTGGCACCAGCAGGTCTGGTGCCCAGCCCGGGCTCCCCTCCTCCGTTGGTCTTGTGCCACCTTCGGGTGGAAGCACTGCAGGGGATGGGGCTCATCCCCCCATGCAAGCGTGGGCGGAGAAGGGCCACCTGTCACCCTTCGAAGGGTCCGGGTTGTGGTGCGTAGGGAGATCCAGCGTTCAGTCGCTGATCCCCTATGCCAGCTTGAGGCGGGAGTGGCGCGTCTCATGGGTGAGCCTGCCCATCCTACGCAGCCCCAAGCACAGCCACCCTTGGGGCTGTGAAGGTGCAGTGGTGACTGCCCATGGGTGGGGATCTCAGTTCCACTGTTACCATCTGTGGGCTCATGGGCTTGCGATTTCCAAACAACCTTACCCGTCAGTTGTGTTCACCCACCCCATGTGTCAAATTCCACCCCTGTATGCATCTTGTTTGTCTTCTCTGTTTACCTCCCCAACCTAGCTCCCCAAATATACCTACATCCCCTACCTCACATTCCACTCTCACCTGAAAAAAAATAAAAAAATAAGGGCAATCTGTTCCCACAAAAAAATTATGCCCCATACATAGCTGCCCATTTCGCACACATGTCTGCCGGACATGAAAACTGATAATTATAATTGGCACTACAACATACTCTGTTGTCCTTACCCCTCTCTCAGGGGTGGAAGGTTGCAAATTTCACACCAAATTACGAACATATGCACAGCTGTTGCTGGTACAGAAATGGGCAGCTATGGGCCTTCCCTACACCCTTCCTGCACATCCCAGCTGGTTTCCCTACTGTCTTTCCCTCTTTGTGCCCCCTTTTTCACCACTTTCCTATCTCCCCATTTTCTTTTCTTTCAAAGAAATTAGAGCGGGGGTTAGCGGGAGTAAGCACTTTTAAGCAGTAGTTAGCGGGGGTGAGCGAGTGTGAGCTTGTGTGCGCTTAGCTAAGCATTGCTAAGCATCGCGCAAACCCATGCAAACCCTCTTACAACTGCTTAAAAGTGCCTTAGTCACTCTGTATGGCAGGGCCCATGTATTGCTCAGCAGCAAAATAAAATACACCTGTCAGTCTCGAACCCCAGACCTTGGGCTCACCAGTCTGCATGAAGTACCACTACACCACAGCAGATGTACAATAACTTGGTACTGAAAGAAATATATCATGCATTACAATGAGTGAATGTAAAGGGAGAATAGGAATGGCATAACACAAATCATGTTCTGTGGTCCTTAACCAGCAAGTGTTGTGGAATTGCATGACATGACTGTGAAAAACGAACCAGCCATGCTAGTAGGGAATAATGTTACAGTAGCACCTTACAAACCCCACACAGTATCAGAGCAGGATAAACACTGGCATAATTGAATAGGTCAGAGGCCAGACCTCCCAACTGTGACTGGTTTACAGGGATATCCCTGATTTGCAAACAAATGTTAGCTGTGCCCCTCAGACTCCCTGTGAAATGTAGTAGCAGTAGGCAGAAAGGTGGGGAATCCCACTTAATGATAAATGTCAATAAGTGAGAGTAGACACTGCTTGCACGTCAGAAAAGGTGTAGTAACACATATGCTCAGAATCCAGATATGAGACATATACCAACCTTCTGATTGAGACAACAGTGTCCACAGCAAACAAGCATGGTCCCCACCTTGCAAAAGTGAAAGGGCTACGCCTACCTAACCTATCATTTTATAGCAGTGTCCTGAAATCACAGTGGGAACTGCAATTACCACACAGCAGGCTGCATGCAATTACTAAATGGTGGGCACCAACTGGTGCAGAGGCCATCACATGCACATGTGCAGATACCTAGAAAAGCAGCCTGTATCTGCTGTCCACACATGCAATAATATCATTACACCAACTGGGAGAGAGAGAGAGAGAGCGCATGACCGAGAGAGACAGACAGATACAGACAGACAGATGGACACAAACAGGCAGTAGGAGACAGACACTGAAAACAAACAGCAACACACAGAGGAAACCAAAACCAAAAAAAAAAAATACAACACCTACAACAGACGGAGGTGTGGAATACAAAGGTAAGGTATGTAACAGATATGTATTTGCTAACATCCGAATGATGTGTCTGAAGGGTACCCTACATACTGTGAATCATCCATATGTGGCAGCAGTCCGTATCTATATGTACATGCACATTTGCATAGGGCAAGGGACGTACTGCAACTGTTAGTGAAGGCTGGACATATGTATGTTGTTGAAGGCTGCTATGTGCACATATGTATGTAGGTTGTAGTGTGTGGCATTGCAGACAGTAAGCAGTGCCGGTATATGTCATGTGGTGATTAAACGCTGTGGGACTGAGCTACAGGCAGTGAGGTCTGCTACAGCTATATGGCCTGAGGACAGCAGAATGCATTTTGCACAACATTGTGCAATAGTATTACATAACCGTATGTCTCACAACTGTTACATAATTGACATCCCCACCATGAAAGGTGGGCAGCATATGTGCCTATATGTGCAGCTATATGTACAGCAATGGATGTTTAGATGTATGTGTATATATATATATATGTGTGTGTGTGTGTGTATAGATATACATATATATATATATATATATATATATATATATATATATATATATATATATGTATATACATATATAGATATATATAGATATATAGAAATATAGATATATAGAATTATAGATATATAGATCTATATATAGATATATACATATATACATATAAAGATAGATATAGATATATGTAGATATATATAGATATATGGATATATATTGATATATATGGGTATATATGGATAAATATAGATATATGTCAATATATATGGATATATATGGATATATATATATATGGATATATATAGATATGTATGGATATGTATGGATATGTATGGATATGTATAGATATGGATAGATATGGATAGATATGTATAGATATAGATAGATATGTATATATATGGATAGATATGTATAGATATGTAGATATGTATATATGTATGTATGTATATATATATATATATATATATATATATATATATATATATATATATATATATATATCGAGAGAGAGAGAGGGAGACACGGGGTCATATGTACTGCAACAGGTGCATGGACTGAACACCAGTGTTGATACTGCAGTGCCATACCCCATTCCAAAACACCTTACGCAGTAACTGCCACATAGGTGGTAGCCTGCCTAACACTGAAGGTGTCAGAAGGGAACACGGGACACAGGTGGACAGTATGCTCCCCTTTGATAATCACAGTGCCACAATAGTCATGTAATCTGTCTATGTGGTACGTGTCATCACAAAAGGTGTGTCATCTAGGGAAATATAGGTCGGTGTTCCCCTCTACTCATCACAATGCCCCATGTGGTATGTACCTCACATGACAACTACAGCAAGTGGAAAGGCCACAGACATACCTAACAGCTCTGATTGTCAATGTAGCATTGTTTACACCACTGTTAGGTCTGAGTATGTATTGTCCACCCATATGCCACTTGGCTGAAGTGTAATGTGTTGCCAGCATGTGTTAGCGAGTGGACAGTACGTGTGTGATGTGTGCAGTACAGATTAGCAAGTGTACATCTGTGAACATGGTGGGTGTGCACTGTCTGCATGTACGTGCATAGTGGACCCATGGGATGTGTGGCATACCCTGTCGTACACATTGTTAACATCTCATAGTATCTTTCAGTGGCCAATTTGCATTCTACTACAGTTATGTACTAACATGGGTAGACATGTGTGTATGACATGGGTTGACACTATGCTGTGGGTGATACCATTAATATCTGTCAATGATTTGCGGTCTGGGAGTATACACAACCTCAACAGCATGACTATAAGCAATCATTGGATGATGTCCTGACAAATGACACAGAGCCGTAGGGAACTCAGTAACAGTTGGATCCTTCCGGTGCTACACTATAACACTAACCAGTGGTAATGACCGCCACCCATTCCTGTGACCACACCTGTTTGGCATATAGCCCCCTTAGGTACATGCAAACACACTAGGGATGTGTCCATCCAAATCTGGAAATGCATGCATTGGCCTACAATGCATTCCCTGGATGGGACGCATATCCTACACAAGGGTATCATACAGACAGATACCTGTTGTCTGATACATGCTGTATAGCAGTAAGCCGACTATGGCATAGTCATCCTCATGTACTATACATACTATCCCGTCAATACCACACAGGTGGTAGCCCTCAACATGTATGTTGGGTACAAATGTGTACATACAGCCTCATATTATGTCATGTGTCCCTTGGTATCTACATATCCATAGGTATTGTGGAGTCCCACGGTGTATCACATAAGACATTAGAGGCCTGAATGCATATCCACAAGACAGTTGTACACCTATAAAGACTGTCCATTATTGGCAGTCATTGTTGTGTATGAACATGTCTGACATATACCCCAGGCATATACCCTCACTCACACTACTCTTAAGTAACTGTCATGGGTGTGTGTGGCACAGATGACCTTGGCCACAGAACACGACAGTGGACGACCTTGTTACATACATACATATGTGACCTACGATCTGAGAAGCAGCGGCACAACCTGTCAATGGAAACAAATGTATTCATGTAGTATGCAGGCTTCACACCTATGTACTGATTGAGGGGACATGTACACATATATATTTGCCACACAGATACCTGATGTGTGCAATGCACTTACTGTTGTAATCATAATATGTCATACCATAGTAAAAGCAAAACCCACATCGCATTGACACACACACAGTCAGCATTTGCAGGATTCAAGCCCTACCTAACTATGTTATGATACTAGAGAGCAATGCATTAACATGGCGCGCTATTTGCTTTACTGGCTGGTTTCCCTTCTCCGTCTGTATTTGTAGGATGGTGACATCATCAGTCTTTCCAAAGAGGAATGTACCTCTTTTAGTGTGTTTTCCCAGTCTCCATAAAGGGTACTCCTTTTAAAGGAAATTGCACACATACACACAGTCAGCATTTGCAAGATCCAAACCCCTACCTAACAATGTTATGATACTAGAAAGCGATGCATTAACACGGCGCGCTATTTGCTTTACTGGGTGGTTTCTCTTCTCCGTCTGTATTTGTAGGATGGTGACATCATCAGTCTTTCCAAAGAGGAATGTATCTCTTTTAGTGTGTTTTCCCAGTCTCCAAAAACGGCACTCCTTTCAAAGACAATTGCACACATACACACACCCCCCACACACCCACAGTCAGCGTTTGCACGATCCAAACCCCTACCTAACTATGTTATGATACTAGAGAGTGATACATTAACACAGCGTGCTATTTGCTTTACTGGCTGGTTTCCCATCTCCGTTTGTATTTGTAAGATGGTGACATCATCAGTCTTTGCAAAGAGGAATGTACCTCTTTTAGTGTGTTTTCCCAGTCTCCAAAAAGGGCATTCCTTTCAAAGACAATTGCATACATACACACACCCCCCACACACACAGTCAGTGTTTGGAGGATCCAAACCCCTACCTAGCTATGTTATGATACAAGAGAGTGATGCATTAACATGGTGTGCTATTTGCTTTACTGGGTGGTTTTCCTTCTCCGTCTGTATTTGTAGGATGGTGACATCATCAGTCTTTCCAAAGAGGAATGTACCTCTTTTAGTGTGTTATCCCAGTCTCCAAAAAGGGCACTCCTTTCAAAGACAATTGCACACATAGACACACAGTCAGCATTTGCAGAATTCAAACTCCTACCTAACTATGTTATAATACAAGAGAGCAATGCATTAACACAGCATGGTATTTGCTTTACTGGGTGGTTTTCCTTGTCCTGCTGTATTTGTAGGATGGTGACATCATCAGACTTTCCAAAGAGGAATGTACCTCTTTTAGTGGGTTTTCCCAGTCTCCAAAAAGGGAACACTTCTCAAAGGAAACTGCACACATAGACACCCCTCCACCACCACACACACACACACACACACACACACACACACACACACAGTTTGCAGGATTCAGACCCCTACCTAACTATGTTATGATACTAGAGAAAGACGCATTAACACGGCGCGCTATTTGCTTTACTGGCTGGTTTCCTTTCTCCTGCTGTATTTATAGGATGGTGACATCATCAGACTGGACATGGTGATGTGTGTACACTTTGTTTTATGCCATTCCAGGAATGGTCCACGTGGGTCAGCAGGTGTCAACAGCTTGAACAAGACCTCATAATCCTTACCTCGTGTGATCTATCTGTGGACACATTGACATTCCGCCATATGTCAACACATATTTATGCACAGCTTGTTAGTTTTGTGGATACTACATGTGTCTGGGATGTTGATAAAGGGCTATTCAAAGTCTATGTGAGACATGTGTAGATGTGTTTATTGATGTATATCCTTGGTGGCTGCCTTGCAAACAGTCTAGCATGTTTGGGAACCATGATCCGCACATGAACATACCACAGTTGGTAGGGTTGTGTGTATGTCAGCTTCCAATAGCTTTGTTTATGACTGCAACCATGATGGACTCCATGACCTTGCAGATCAGACTTCATAGGCGTACTGGACTTGACTTCCCATGGTGTGTTGTGCACCAACACTTGTGGGGAGTGCCATATGTTGCTGTGACACATTCAACGGTTCCACATCCTGTGTAGGGGGTGAGGCTCAGCTGACTGTTCAGGTGCAGGATCTGTTTGTAGTTTGTGCATGACACATATTGGGAATCAATGTATTCCACTTGCTGCCATGCTTTTGGCAGTGGGGGTAGCTGCCCATCCATTCTACATGTGATATCTCCTGGTATGATGATATGGCCTATTGTCAGTGGGAGGTGGGTATGTACATATGGGCCTGTCTGTCAGGATGTCGGCATTATCAGTCAGGTACAGTTGGCCCTGACTCAGGAAATATATGGGTGTACATTGCTATTTATGACATAGCTGAAGGAGGTGTCATGATTCAGTCTGGACTCCTTCTCAGCTACTCTTTACAAAACACCAACGAACATGAGCACTAATCCCTGTTATACTCTTTTACACACTTAACACCCTACTGATCCTTTGTGATCAGGCTACAGAGTATGTCATGATAATATCCTGGCATGTCCAGGTGTCGGTTTCGTGTGTACTCTCCAGTCCAGCTGGTGGATATTGTGATATTGACACAATGTCACATCTGCCTCATGTACACAGACAACCCTCTCCTCCTCCCGGCAAACTCAGATATATGTGTGAGATGCACCTATACAGACATACAGGGAGCTAAACTCTCTCGACCCATGACTGGCACAGTCTATCAGGTGGTGAAGGTAACCACACACACCACATATCAGTCTCACATATCCTCTAGCGACAGCACTCAAACCACATTATCACACATAGACATACTTGGATGCTGTAAATGTACTCTGCCTAAGCAGCAGAGACCTCCAAAGCAGACACACAGACACCTGCTACCCCACTACAATACCCACATATCACATAGTTCACAATGTCAGTGTGCCACACAGTCACTGCCCTTCAGGCTAAACAACACACCTAATACACTTGTAATAGGCGACACTTATTGTCAGACACACTGATGTACCACTCACCAGCCCTAACAAGGGAATAGTCACTTTGGGCTGTCTGTCGGGTGCCAGGATCTGCCACATAACACAGGCAGTCAGGTCACTCCAAAGCAAGTACAGGACTGGCACCATCATTGTCCATGCTGGTGCATAAAACCTCAGACGTTACTCCCTGGACCGCATGACATGATACATGGAGGAACACTCTGATCATGTAGCCCAGGCCAGTATGACCCTGACCTTGTCTAACATCTTACACCCACCAATTATGATGTCACAGTATACAGAAAAACATATCATGTTTAACAGTTGCCTAACAAATTTGTTTCATTCATAGGGGATACAGTGTCTGTCAGCCTGTGGTGACATGCTCAACATGCCATGTAGCTTCACTATGGACAGCTTGCACCTGTCACCCTTCGACTTTTGAATGCTGGCTAAGGCTCTTGCTAACACCATAGTGCCTTTTTTCAAGCAGGGCTCAAAAGACAAACCCACCTCCATAGACATTACAGGTTAAATGAAACTAAGGGTAATGCTGCTCAACACCAGATGTGTTACCCTCATATTGTGGCCACTCAGTACTCTCCTCAGTATGGAGGATAGTGATATCTGTGCACTAACAGATGCCTGGTTCAGGCTCACTTATGCACACCAGCACTACCAGGTTATATTTCATACCATGCTTTCTGACAACAAGACTTGGAACAGACAACACAACTAGGGGGAGTATCCATATACATCACAGATACACACACCTCCTGGTTAGTACCACTGCACAAAGCATCACAGACCATACATATACAACTACCATTGTGCAAAACTGCCTTTCAGTTTGTTGCCTGCTATAGACCACCCTCCCAAACTCAGGAACCACACTCGGCTTTCATTTGAACTATGGAGAATATGAAGGTCTCCACAAACACCATTATATTGGGTGACTTCATATACACAAATATTGACTGGGGATACTACTCAAGCCCCAACACCCTCACCCAACAGTCGCTACAATTTGTAGACTCATATGCTATGGCACAAACAGTCAGCACAGCTGCAAGGGGGAATACATTTTGGACCTGATCATCACCAACATGGGGACTCTATGTTCCACACCAGCGATGTACCCCTCAATGGTAAGGTCAGAACATACATGTATCTCACTTCACCAAAGCAAGGTGGTATCCTTCAGAGACCCTGAGACTGGCAAATACGGCTCACACTGCTGAATCCTTTACATACACATTCTATGGACACCTAGTGGACTGCATGGATTGTGCTATCCCAAATAACAACAGGACTCACTACTCCAATGGCAGGGGACCTGTCTGGTAGACCCCAGCCATTAATAAGCTGTACAATGTCAGGAGGATGCTACTACATGATAGAGCACAATCCCAGACTGGGAAGGCATCTGTGAGCTGTACTAGCAGACAGCTACAATCACTCATGAACTTTTCTAAGGGCCGCTTCTACCGGACAATTGCACCAGACACGTAGGACTATCACACAGCCTTCTTCAGTTATGTCAGGAACCTGGGTGGACACTCACTGATATGCTGTTAGTTACTGCATACTGAATAACATACCCTGAACCCACTGGCATTGCCAACATCCTGGCAAACAGATTCAGTGCAGATGTCCCCCCCCATCCCCCCTAAGGAGCAACTATCCATCTCAACAGAGTATAACCTCCCTGACATCACACAGTAACAGGTGAGTGCTGCCCTCCCCAAAGCGTACATCACAGTATCAATGGGACCAGACGGTGTCCTGGCCTGCATCTTACACAAGCTCCATGACAGACATAACCCTCACATTACATCACTGTTCAATATCGGAGTTACTACAGGATATGTACCCAAGGAATGGCGTACAGCAACAGTGGTCCCACTCCACAGAGTTGGTGCCACAATGGACCACAGACAATATTGCCCTATAAGCCTAACTAGCCTGTTCTGCAAAGCTATGGAGCGTATTGTCATGGGACTCATACACATAGACATTGGGAACCTACAGACACTGTGTCCTACACATTTCAGTGTTGTTGTGGGCAGATCTTGCCTCTTGAACCTGTTTGTATTCTTTAAATGGTTAACAGGTCCATCGACATAAGGACGGTTGTCCACACAGCTTACCTGAACCTTGCAAAATCCTTCAACACAATAACCCACTGGACCATTATGCATAGGCTCACCAGTGTCAATATGGACACATATCTCACACGATGGATTGCTACCTGGATCAGGGATAGCACCCACATGGTCAGAATTGCAGGTGCCATGTCTGACTATACACCAGTTACACGTGGCATCCCACACGGCTCGGTCCTGGGACCTCTCTTGTTCAGTATATATTTGTCTGACGTACAGGCTACCACAGGGGGAATATGGCTGAACATGTTTGCTCTTGACTGCAAACTGGGTGCCATGATCAACTCTCCAGCTCCCACATGCATACTCAAACAGGGTCTCACAGAGATGGATGACTGGTGCCTGAGCCATGCCCTACAGCTAAATGCCATTAGTTGCATAGTCATCCCCTTTGGAAATAACAACATGCCCACACATTACCACATAGGTAGTACTCCATTACATATGGTAGGAGTTGTTAGGGGTTTGGGGACATGACTTGTTCGTACTGTCACCTTTGACACTCACATTGCCAAAGTGGTTGGACACACCTTCTATGTAGGCCACCTTATCCCATATGGTTTCACATCTAGATCAAGTGAGGTCATTGTGCCCCTATACTCATCACAACCATGCTTGGTTACAATGCCACATTTGGGGTGTACCTTACCCGACACCTGCAGCAACTGTACTGGCCACAGAGGTTCCTCACCACGCAGATCTAGGGACTCACACAGATGCCCTGCACAGTTCGGATGCAGTAACTCCAGCTCTACTCAGTCGCTTACCACCTACTCGGATATGATGTGTGCTTGTTGTTTACAGATATACCCAACCCAGATTTACTGGACATGCTCCACCTCAGGATATCTGACTCCCTTGGAGCTACACACTCCAGGGACGTATACCTCAGCACAGTTGTTAATAGGACATGCTGGAGGGACAGATTCTTATCCCAGAGCCTTCACTCACTCCAGATTGTAATCCCAGTTTCACATAGGCAGAGCCACCCACTGACCACCTACAGGAGACATCTTGACGACTGTATGGGTGATCGTATGTTTACCTGTGGGATATCTTCTGTGTCCCTGATAGACAGAGGCATACTAGCCTAAACGTACATGGGCTATCTTGTGTGACCTACTATTCACACACACAGTGTAGTAATCTGACAGGGTTGCGAATGCCAAACACACTCTGGCTAGGCTTGAACATGCCCTAGGGCAGATAGCCTAGTATCGACCTCTGAACCTATGCTATTGTTCAGGATACACAAGGTTTATTGCTGATACTGTTTGCAGGTCTTTATCGTCTTTGCTTTACCAGTTTATATGAACAACTTCAGTATCTGCAGAACATATTTGATTATGACAGGGTTCCACTATATTATAGATGTGTCTGTTGTCATATAACTGTGTGCACAGGGTGGATTGCTGGATAGTGACAGGTTCCTGGGTTAACACATGCAACTGCCAGATATGCGTGGCCCACTGCTGTACTCAGACATGGCTTAAGTGTGTGAGCATGCCCAGTTCAGGCTTTCCGTGTTTTGTTGCCTGACATTTGTCTCATTTATTCAAGTGTGTGAGCATGCCCAGTGTGACCTTTCAGTATGTTGCTCTCTGAGGTCCACTACATTTGTTGATGTGTGTGAACATGACCAATATTAACATTTATACTGTGTGTGTTGGAAGTCAGGTTCTGTTCTTACTGCAGGACTCACCTTTGTGTCATAACTCGACAGGGATTATGCTGTGCCTGCAGGGTTTCCATGAGATACTTTGCATAGACTTATCAACATTCCTTCATACAGGCTGACCACTGCAATACTGTCATGGTTTAGTGGTTCAGTACTTTGACTATAGTGCACAGTATCCTGGGTTCGAAGCCCATCACTGCTTTATATTTTCATACTGAGCAGACCAGACTGCTTAAGGGCCAGTTAAACAAATATGAGCATGTTGGCTTTTGTTCAGCTATGCCCTACTTAGACCAGGCTTGTCCGACATTGCTCAATATTCACCAACATTGCTGGACGTTGCCCAATATTACTCAACATTGACCGCAGTTGTGCTATTTGGTGAGTGCGATTTTGTTTGCATATACTACATGGTGGTAAATGCTGTTTAGCACTGCTTTATATTGCTTAACACATGGCAATCATGCCTTAGGTGATGCTGCAGGGCTGCCTATGTTGGATGCACATACTACACTCCCTGTACATGTTTGAAAGCGGGTAGTGTCAACTTAGGCATCCCTTTTACTATATGTGCGAGTCGGAGAGAAGTATCAGTTCCAAAGTTCCTACTGAGCCAGTGTATGTGTGCTATGCGTTGCCTCTTTGCCAAGGCCAAAGCATACTGGGTATGCCTCCTTCTGCCTACTGGGGCAGGCTCAGGTTGTTCCTCCTCCGTGTCACGCTCTGCCTGTGATGGCCTTGGCAATGGTGGGGGGCTGTTTGGCCCTAGGCCTAGGCTGGTCCTGCTGCAGCTGTTTTCGTAGGATCATATTATGTAGCATAGCACATACCATGATAATTTGGGTATATGTAGTTGGTGAGTACTGCAAGGCTCCACCAGATGTGTCCAGGCACTGGAACCGTGACTTGAGCAGCCCAAACACATGCTCTATTACATTACGTGTATGTGCGTGTGCCTCATTATGGCGTTCCTGTTCAGGTGTTTGTGCGTTCCTGATGGGTGTCATCAGCCATGGCTCCAGTGCATAGCCAGCATCCCCCACTAGGTGACCATGTGGGATGTCCCCATTGGCAAATGTCTGGTACAGCTGCTTCAGATGCCAGATATGGGAATCATGGTAGCTTCCAGGGCAGCCTGCACACACATTCAGTATTATGCCCTGGGCATCACACACGACCTGGCAGTTGATGGAGGGGAAGCCCTTGTGGTTGAAGTAGACCTACCCCGCTCGCTGGCTGGCGCTTTGATGCGTATGTGCATGCAGTCTATTGCACCCACTACCTCAGGGTATTCCGCTATTTGCTGGAAGAGATACATATTGCTGGCCAATACGTCACGGGAATTGGGGAAATATACATGATCACCGACATGTGCTGACATGACATCCAGGAACTGGTGCAGTACCCTGGATGCTGATGCCTGTGATATCCCCATCATATCACCAGTTGGTCTCTGGAAGGTACCTGTTGCTAATTTTCTTAGGCCAACACATACCTTGGTTTCCACTGGGATGGGTTCCCCTCTGTTGGTTCTGTGTGCGAGGCATGGCCTGCACAGCTCAACAATTTTCTGCAGGAGGTCTCTGTCCACTCTATAGCGCTCCACTATCTCCAGCTCATGCAGCCCCTGGTAGGTTACCCTGGGCCTGTATACTCTTCTCAGTCTCCTCACTGTGGGTTGTCCAGCAGCATTTCCATTGTCACCACCCTCAGCATGTTGCATATGTTGCCTTATAACAGCAATGGCAGCCCCTAACATTTCTTTGTCTCAGTAAAGCTTTTTCAGTTTTCACTTGTATTAGCTTACTGCAGTGTCTGTTGTGAGAAACATAATGGACTGTTGTTTGCAGAGTTTTAAGTGCTAGGCTGGGCTGGGCTAGTGTACTGCCTGTGTAATTGCCTGATTCTGATTGTTTTCACCTGCTAGCTCTGCTAGTACTCCCTGGTAGCTTCCTACTATTTGTTGTGTTTCCTTTTTCCTTTCTGTTTCCTCAGGGGTGAGCACCGCGCACACAAGCGCAAACATGCGCACAGCAGCTAACACGCATGCACACATGCTTACATGGACTAAAACTTGCTTATTCGGGTTAAAACAGGCACACACCAGCACAAACGCGCTTACAACTCTTTAAACAGCCTTATAGATGCTTACTCCGGCTTAAACGCGCGCACTCACGCTTACACGCGTGCACTCTGTCTTACTCAGGTTTACAGGCACGCACACGCACGCATGCACGCTAAGTAAGAAAATTTGGTGTTATCCACAGCATACACCTTCCATTTCTTGCATTTCCTTAGCCTACCTCTTGACACACCTCTTTCCATGATGTGTAAATGACAGCAGACACATGCCACTCTGCTCCAATGAGCTTCACTTCTTTCATACATACCTCCCTCATGATGTCACCTATCTTCTACTCTGTTACTCCCTTTATCCTACTCCTACACTCCACTGACTGTGCTCATTTGCTATGTAAACTTGCGATTCACTATCCTAACCCTCATTTACATAGGATTGCCTACTAATGCTTGGTTACATCTCTTCAACTGAGCTTCCCCCTTTAGCAACCTCTACTCGGTAGCCATGTTGTCTTCAGCCTACCATTCCCTTGCATTGTACATTAACAATTTAAATAAGATCCACATTTGTGGGTTTTAATTTTTAGTTTTCTGGGTTTTAGAGCGCAGCCCGTTTGTGCGGCGCTGCGCTACACTTAAACATCAGAAATCGAAGAAAAAAAAATATTTTTATTTTCATATTGCATCAGGAAACATTTCCAATGGCCGTATATTTGGCCATTGGCATGCTTCCTGCACTGGATGCAACCTTTATTTGGAGCTGTCATGGCTCTGTTTTGCTATTTGCAGAACGGTACTCAGTTGTCAACTGAGTACATTTCTACAAATAACACTGCTCTTGCTCGGACAGGTTCGGGTTTCCTGAATCGCAAATCTACCTCATTTGCATGCCTTTCGCAATTGAGGTAATTTGCATATCCCAGCACTGTTCGTGTATGAGCCGTTTCAGGAGCTCTCTTGCACACACCTGCAGGCTGTTCCTGGATTGCTCATCGGACATGATGGCTGCATGGAGTCTTACTCTACTCTAAGACTCCGTGCAAGCCTTCGTGAATCTGGCCCCAAATGTTTTTATTTCTAATCTGATCATATAGTTAACATTATTACTGATTTTAAATGCTACATTTTCAATAAATTAAATAGTTATGTGAAATGAAGTGCAACAAATGTGCATATAATTAGTGTTCATGAATGCATAGAAAGCCCAGCAAATCTCATTCTGCAATTGTAAAATGAAAAAATAAAACAAAATGTGAATATTAAAAAACAACTGTTGAACAAATTAATAAAATATGTATATTTAAACTGATTTGCCTTTTGAATTTTCTGGGGAAAGATCTGCTAAGTATCAAATAAGGTGCATGAATAAAACATATTGTTCTTTCAGTATGTTGACAACTTTAGCTTCATTAGCTAAAATAATTTTGAGTTTTACTAGATAGGGAGTTCAAGTTTTTATGCTGTTAATTTTGAGGGTGTTTATTAATAACCAGCAAGTTTTCATTTTCTTTCTAGCTTTTGTGGAAAAGCCATTGTCCAGGCATTTATCATTACATTTAGTTATAACCAAACTATCCACTTATGCTGTGCTGATGAGGTAAAATCTGAAACATGCATGTCCACAGCTAATGGGAGTTTGGCTTTATTGGTCTGAATTTAATTATTGTTTGTCTTTTCAGCTCTTTCCTGGTTAGGGGTCACCACAGTGGAACTCCAGTCCGCTAATGATTGGCAGTAGATTTTTTATGGTGCCGAGTTTCCAGCCCGACGCCCAACCTTCAGCGAAGGCACACCCATTCATGCATGTCTTTCGGAGGACACTCGACCATGAAGAGGACATGCCGACTCCACACAGAAGGCACTCCAGCCATGAATTGAACAGGAGAACATCTTGCTGTGAGGCAACAACGCTACCGCTGTACCACCGCGGCTTCCTCTGAAAGACTTAAAAACTAAAAAAAAGTCATGGACATTAAGAAGCCATGTGACCAAAACACCTTATGTCCTGTGGGAGTGACATACATATATCCCATGGACCTCCATTACAGGCAGTTTAAGGTATCACACAGTGAAAAATCTTTCCTGGCTGGGATTTGCTTGCATTTGTTTACTGAATGGTTTGTCCGTGTGACCTTTTTATCCTTTGTATTTTATATATATATATATATATATATATATATATATATATATATATATATATATATTTATATATACACACACACACGCACACACACACATATACATATGTGTAGTACTTGCCCTTGACCCTGTGCTCTGATTGTGACTGAATATGATCCATGGACCAACCCATTTACCTGATTAAAAAGTGACAAAAAACAAATTATCAATAAAAATAATAAGTTATGTACCTACCATAACGTTCCATGTTAGTTGTCTTCTTCTTGCCTTCTTTCTTGCTGGATGGGTTCGGAGCCGATCCTCGGCTCCAACTCGGCCAGTACTAAAGCTTGAGAGCTAATTCCACCGGCTCGAGGCTCCCCTATATCCCACAATGCTAGGCGGTAACTACTCAGATCTCGTTTGATAGCTAGACCAAGCAATTCTAGTCTCCATAGTATGGAGAAGGGTAACCCACCTCTATATAAACCAGAGTGTAAGGTATCCCAGACCTAATAAAAGGGGAAATAGAGGTGGTAGAACGTGTGGGAATGAAACTCTTCCATGTCCAATTTGTAATGTGAAATGAAGGTATGAGGAGAAGCCCAAGTGGCTGCTGCACAAATGGAATCTATTGGCAGCCTGTCCTGAAAAGCTACGGATGTAGCTAATGCCCTAGTTGAATGAGCTCTAGGTCTTGAAGGTAATTTTTGATGTCTGATCTCATAGATGAAGGTAATTGTAGAGGTGAGCCATCTAGAAAGGGAAACTTTAGTAACTGGATGGCCCGATTTCCCTTCCGCATATGATAGAAAAAGCTGATCAGATTTCCTGAATTGTTTAGTCCTGTCTAAATAATATCTAAGTTGGCGGTGAACATCCAGAAAATGTAGCTTTTGTTCCGACCTGTTGGAATAGTTAGGTAAAAAGACGGGGAGATCAATCGTTTGGTTTAGGTTTGTTTGAGAAGAAACCTTAGGTAAAAAGGATGGATTAGTACGGAGGGATACCCTGTCTTTGTGAAACACTAAGTAAGGAGGGTGACTGCACAGAGCATGGAGTTCAGATATCCTTCTCACTGAAGTTATGGCTACTAGAAAAAGTGTCTTCCATGAAAGCAACTTCAGAGAACATGAAGCCGCTGGTTCGAAAGGGGGAAGGATTAAGGATGCCAGAACCAAGTTCAAGTCCCATTGAGGCGGGGGATCTTTGATTGGAGGTTTGAGAAGAAAAACTCCCCTTAAAAAGGCTTTGCAGAGTTTGTGAGCCATGATGCTAGACTCCGAGACACCTACATGATAATTAGATATAGCAGCCAACTGAACTCTAATGGTAGATGAAGAAGATCCTAAATGAAAGAGTTCTGCTAAAAAGTCAAGAATAGACTGGATAGGTGCAGTGAAGGGATCTATATTTTTTGATGTCGCCCAAAAGGAGAAGCGTTTCCATTTGCTATTATAAATCTTCCGGGTAGAAGATTTATGAGAGGCTATCAAGATATCTCGGACCGAGCGAGATATTAAGGGAAGCCTGGCTAAGGTCGGAATCGGAGATACCACGCTGTGAGGTTGAGAGAATGAAGAGATTGGTGCAGCTGGCCCGATCGGTGGGTCAACAGATCTGGAACTGGGTCCAGATGCCAAGGCTGCTCCAAAAGGTAACAATGAAGGAACGGAAACCATATCTGTTGAGGCCAGTAAAGGGCAATGAGGATCATTGTCACTCTCAAGGCGATGGCTTTCTGAATTAGTTGAGTTATCAGTGGAAAAGGGGGAAAGGCATACAGAATTCCCCGGGGCCAATCGTGGACTAGAGCGTCTCTGGTGGGATGGCCTGGTAATGGGAAGAGAGTGAAGAAGTCATGACACTTGCTGTTTTGGGGAGTAGCAAAAAGATCGCAGCAAGGCTGACTCCATCGTTGGAACACTTCTTCCAGTACTGATTTCTTCAGAGACCACTCGTGGGGCATGAGAATTGCACTGCTCAACTTGTCTGCAATCACGTTGGACTTCCCGGGAATGTGCGTTGCTACCAGAAAATGCTGAGAAGAGATCGGCCATTGCCAAAGTCTGAGTGCCTCTCGACATAAGGGGTATGATCTGGTTCCGCCTTGTTTGTTGATGTACCACACTATGGACATGTTGTCCGTCTGAATTGCAGTAGTCCCTGTGGGAAGAGAGTCATGAAGGTCTTGCAACGCTAAAAGCACTGCTCTCATCTCTAAGACATTTATGTGCAAGTGGCACTCGAAAGGTTGCCACGTGCCCTGGACTGTCATGCCCTGATAATGCCCCCCCACCCGATCAGGGAGGCGTCTGTTGTCAACGTGGCGACTGGGGGAGGGAGAGTGAAGGGTCTTCCTTGGAGAACCTGAGGTGATCTGATCCACCAAGACAGTTGATTCTTGCATGATTGAGTTATCAATATGGTGTGGGACATCGGGAGCTGTTGGAAGGACCATTGAGTAAACAGCATCCATTGGAGGATCCTCATATGAAAGCGAGCTAAGGGGAGAAGGGGGATAGCTGCTGCCATGAGTCCTAATACCTTCAAAACTAGTCTGGCTTTGACTTTGTTGCATTGTAAGAGAAGGTAAACTTGTTTGTGGATGTCTGACACTCTCTGCTCTGTAAGTCTGGCTGAAAGATTGAGTGTGTCTAATGTGGTGCCTATAAAGGTAATAGATTGACAAGGCGACAAGGCAGATTTTTCTAAATTTATTGAAATGCCTAGAGCTTGGCAAGTTTGGATAGTGAAGTCTCTGGATCGAAGTAGTTGATGTCTGGTGGTGGCAGTAAGGAGCCAGTCATCTAAATATGGAAACACCTGGAATCCTTGACGTCTCAAGTGAGCCACGACCACTGCCATGCATTTGGTAAACACTCGGGGGGCTGTAGACCAAAGGGCAGGGCTCTGAACTGGTAGTGATTGGCTCCCAGCCTGAAGCGGAGAAATCTCCTGGAGCGTCTGTTCATCTTTATATGGTAGTACGCGTCCTGAAGATCTATCGAGCACATCCAATTGTCCTGACCCAAGACGGGTAGAATGGACTGTAGTGGTACCATCCGGAATTTTGTTTTTTTGACATACTTGTTTAAGTTGCTGAGATCCAGTATGGGTCTCCAGTCCCCTGTCTTTTTTGGTACCAAAAAGAATTTGGAGTAGATTCCGGATCCTTGTTGGTCTGCTGGGACTGATTGGATAGCTCTTTTTGATAGCAGCTTTGAAATTTCTAGTGCTGCTTGTTCCCTTAGACTGGGTGGAACGTGTGGAATGGATCCTTTGGGTTGGGATGGAATGTGAATAAAGGGAATTTTGTAACCCTCGGATATGATCGACTGTACCCATTTGTCTTGTGTAAGGGAAAGCCAGGCTTTTGGGTACAGGGATAATCTTCCCCCGACTGCCTCCGAAGGTGGACAGCCAGGCAGCTCCTCATGGATGCTGAAAGGGTTTATCAGAGAAGGTTTCTCTGCTACCCTGGTTTTGCGGACCTCCTCTGCCTCTAGGGCGGCGTCTATTGTTATTCCCCCCTCTGCCTCTAGAGGGGAATCGACCTTGTGCGTCAGATGAGACTCCCTGGGTTTGTTTGCGGAACCACATCTTTCCTCCCCTCTGACCTTTGGGTAAGGCCTAGAAGGGGTAGAAAGACGGACTCCCACTGCAGAGAGAGTCTTACCTTCCACCTCGCACCTAGTCAATGTATCGTTCACCTGAGGACCAAACAAGGATGATCCATCAAAGGGGGAATTGGTGAAGGACGCCTTGAAAGGGTCCGCAAAGTTGCACAGCCGCATCCAGGCGTGACGTCGTAGGGCAACGCCTGTGCCTGCGGCTCTACTCGCTCCATCCACAGCATATGAGATAAGCCGCATGGAGGAGTTAACGATTGAGTTCAGGGTTGCCAACTGGGAGTTCATTCTGTCTTGGAACCCCTCAGCTGTTGGATCCTTTACCTCTTCACTCATATCCTTGAGTAAATCTCTCTGGAGATGAGTGAAGTGACATAAGTAGTTCAGCGACCGCATTGAAAAGGTCGCTGATGAGAACATCCGCTTACCATACCTGTCCATGGTCCTAGATTCCTTATTAGGAGGATGGACAGGTACCGAAGGATCGGCTTCTTAGTGGCTGCAGCCACCACCATGGCATCAATGGGGACGCCTTTAGATAAAAAAGCTTTATCTCTAGGGGCAGTAATAAACTTAGACGGCCTCCTCGGGGTGGGTTCCACTGAATCAGGAGCCGTCCAGGCCTTCTTTGCCACCACTTCCATAAGGGGGTCAAAGGGAGGGGACACCCAGGAGGTAGAAGGGTGAGAGCTGAACGCCTCAAGGTACACTGACTCATCCTCTGAAGGGTTAAGGGCTGGCCAGTTCCCCCTCTGTTTCAGGATCTCAAGGATGTCAGCAAAGGAGACATCCTCAGAGGGGGATCGAGGGGAACCTTCAGATTCCTCTAAGTCAGTGTCAGAGGTGATAGACTCAGGGGAGTCAATGTGCTTCCTCTTGCACTGCCTCTTCCTAGGGGGTTCTCCTACCGGGTCAGGAGAGGCCTCGAAAGAGGAGGAAATTCCCAATGGGGAAACTTGAGGAGTTGGCTCTCTGCGGTCTGAAGCAAGGGTGTGTATAGAAACCACCGCAGGCACTGATGATGGAGGGGCTGATGGAGCCAACTGTGGGGCAGACACTGGTTCTAGCACGCTCCGCATGACCTCGAAGGCACCCCTATCGGGCAAGGCCGGAGGTCCTCGCTCCGAAGAGACTAGGACCCCCCCGGCACCGACAGGGACAGCTCCGAGACCGATGTCAGAGCCAAACTCACCAGCGCCGAAGAAGCACCGAGAGGGAGAGCAGGGTCGGACAAGGGTCCGATGCCACTCGCCCCCTCGGAGTCGACGAGGGAAGCTCGGCGCCGAAATCCCTCCAAAGAGGAGATCGGAGCAGACGACGGAGCTGAAAGGAAAGGTATCGGATCCAACGCACCGACAGTCATGGCTCCGATGAGCCCCGGCTCCGAGCTCAAAGGAGTCGGAGGAGGAACACATTGAGGGACAGAAATAGCCACTGACTGATGAGTCGGGCTATGAAGCATTTGGGCCAGCGGCTCGGACTTGAGAAGTCTACTCACTACCCTTTGCAAATTGTGGTCAGATAGCCTGGAAGACCGTGAGGAATGCGATCTATGGCTCCGCTCCGAAAGAAGAGGGGATCCTGGTGCCAAGTGAACGGAGCCGATGGAGGGAGACCTAGATCTCTTTCTTAAAGGTTGCTCCGATAAAAATGTTGGAGCCAACTGAGTCTTACCAGCCTCGGCTCCGGCCGGAGCCGAGGTAATAGTATGAGGCTTGGAAACATCGGCTCCAGCCGGAGCCAATGTCGAAGCAGTTTTGATGCTTCCAGAGATCAGCTCTGAAGCTGGAGCCGACTGTCTGGAAGTCTTAGAAGGCCTCCCCGACACAGACTGGGTCAGGGGGCCTTCAGGCTTTAATAAGCCACGCAAAATCAATTTATTTTTGCGTTCCTGCAGGACTCTAGGGCTGAAACCATGGCACACAGCACATGAGTCCTGCAGGTGCAAAGGTCCCAGGCAATACACACAAGAAGTGTGACCGTCTGTCAGAGACATTTTCTGACAGCACGAATCACACTTCTTGAAGCCTGAGACCTTAGAGTCTTTAGACATAGTAAATTACTGTGAAAACACAAGCACAACACACAAGCACACCCTTAAGCAAAAAATAAAATTCAGTCACACTGAAGGACTAGGGAAAGGAAGGGCCAAAGGCCTAAAAGTTAAGAAGGAAATAAAAAGGGATTTTAGACACTAGAGGGGGACCCGATTTAAACTATCTGAAATACTACAAATAAAACTATGGTTAAAGGAACAAAATTTAGGGGTTGAAATAGAAGTTTCTAATCAGAAAACTTACTAACCTGCCAGAGCCGGTAGAAGAAGCACCTCGTCAGCTAAGCGGCAAACGAGATCTGAGTATTTACCGCTCAGCATTGTGGGATATAGGGGAGCCTCGAGCCGGTGGAATTAGCTCTCGAGCTTTAGTATTGGCCGAGTCGGAACCGAGGATCGGCTCCGAACCCATCCAGCAAGAATGAAGGCGAGATAGACAACTTAACATGTAATGTTTCATTCCAGTATCCACATGTGCCATTTCTTTTCACTCTTTAAAAAGGATCTAGTCTTGCCTAATGTCAGCTGATATGACTGGACTCTTAGTGTTGCTTCTGCATTGTATCTGCATTGTTGAGTCATGTAATATTTATTTGTATATTTTTAATTTGTATTAAATTATTCATCTTGACTGTTTTGTTATTGTATGTAGCAAGGTCATAGGATCCAATCTACTTACCTTAACTTGCTTAAAATAACATAAAATAAAATGGTTGCTTTAGATCCAGGGGATAGTAAATTAGAGATTTTGTAGCAGTTTCCTAACAGCTCTTAATTCAGTTAGATAGTTAGCCAAAATGGACAACAAAAGGAGGTCCACGCTTGAGCTAGAGATCTAAATATGTGAATTGGATGACAGAGATAAGGTACTCTCTGAGCAAAGAATAAATGAACAAGGTGTCAGGGAATGGTACAGACCATGTTGCTGTGTTAAAGAAACTAATCGTTTTTTTATTTGGTTCTTTTTGGGAGGGGCCTAACCAATGAGGAACAAAATTAGGCTAGTCTTGACATACATTTGAGAGTGAATGGAAGATAAACATTTGTGAAAAAATACAGAATAAAAACATTGTTTTTTGTAGTCTGTGTGAGCTGTTTCTTTTCTTAGCTATCATCATCACCAGAAGTAGTAGCATTTCCAGATTGGCCAGGCAGCCATTTCTTATTTATGTGTTGCTCCTTTTGTCCTGTCTTTCCTTCATTGCCCTTGCTACAGCTTTAACTCCTTGCCCAACTTATTGCCCTGCATAGCTGGTTGCATGTGTTAGAGATAATGTTGCACAGCCTTATCTTGCAGTACTGCAGCTTAAATGTATTACAGGCAAGGGCAAGAGGGCATAATGTGCATATTATTTATTTTTGTTCTCTTTACTTACTAGAAGCATTCGGCATGACTGACTTACTAGAAGCATTCAGCATGACTGCAACTCTGTCAAATATAACAGAAGATTAGAGGCATGCTTTATTATCCTTTAGTGTTCCTTTTCACCATAACTCTTTTACAGTGGAAACATAGACCACTCTTCTCCATGGAAGCAAAGGCCTCTCTGTTCCATGGAAGTATCTACAGCTTTTACTGACAGATATGTCAGACTGTTGCCTTGATTACCAAGTCACCAAAAACATAAGTAAATGGAGAGCATGCACAGACTGAGAGCCTTCCAAAATTCACTTGTGTGTTTCTGTCATGAGCTAACTAATGCGCTGCTTATAAATTTCCCTAGTTTTCTTTATCTCTGCAACTGCCCCAGAAATGACATACTTGCTAAACTGCTGGTGAGCAGAGTTTGGAAACTAGGCCAAATAATGAACAACATGAGATTTTGGGCTAAGATTAAGCAACCAGTGCCCTTCTATTTCTTCACTGCTGGGATTCAGGTGATTCCTGGCAGAGAACAGAATTCCTACTACAATCCCAAATGTACAGTCCATATGGGATAGATACTTATAAAATGCATTCAGTAACACTGTCAGTGCAGACAGCAACCTTGCATATGTCACCATAATGGGTGGGGTCTGTTAACTGATGGCCCCAAAGATAATGACATCCACCTTTACCAGTCCTTCAGGAGAAAAAACATTTGTTACCAAGCCCTTGCAATGAGTGCAAACAATTCTTCCTTTCCAAGGAATAAGGGAAAACCTACCCAGTGAAAAGTTATATGTGCACTGCTGGGTAGGAAGCAAGTTAGGTTAAGCTTGGCATAGTAGAGGAACTGGGGAGGTGCACAACCAAAGAACCCACACTGGTCTATCAAGTTCAGGGCAGTCACAAAGCAAGACATATATTGTATATGTACACTAGAGCAGAATTTGGCAGTTCTAAGCTTCTCTAGTCTAAACCCCATTTCTGGGTCTTAAAAGGTATCTTACAGAGTCTTGAAATGTCATCACTCGACATATCAAGTGCTGGCAACTCGAAAAAAAAGACTGAAAGCCCAGAAAAAAGAATGAATCTTGAAAGACCATATTTCCTGAAGACCGCTCTTCTCCTTTAAATTTATTTTTTTCTTTTTTTAGGGGCAAGCCCCCCCCCCTGCACCCTCTGATCTAGGGTGCAAGCCTCCTACACCTATTGAACTTAACTGTTCCAATTCTAAGATCACCATACCTTGAAATAAAGGGAATATTCAGAGAAATAGCCATCTCAGAGTTCTGCTTTTCACCCATTCAGTATCTGTTTTTTGGGACTTGCTCTAGTAGGTCAATGGCTACCTTCTTTACGCAGCTTGTGTTTGATATATATGTATGTGTGTGTGTGTTTGTGTGTGTGTGTGTGTTTGTGTGTGTGTGTGTGTGTGTGTGTGTGTGTGTGTGTGTGTGTGTGTGTATATATATATATATATATATATATTGATATAGATAGATATATAGATATAGACATAGATATTTAGATATATTAGCATTCCCATTAATGAGAGGCAGTATTTATATCACTCTGCAAAATATTTAATGCAAAACATTTGCCATCTCATTCGTTCTTTGCTTTTTTATAGCGCTGTTTTTCTTTTTTTTCAGATTTATCAACTCAGGTCATTTGAGAAGGTTGGTGGGAATCCTACTGCTGTTTTGTCACAGATAGTTATGATATGTTAATTGAGGTGAAACAACATTGTAATGCTTTTTTAACCATGGTTTTTTTTTCATTAACCAGGGGTACCCCCCTCCAGCATGCCTAAAATGCCCCATTTTCTGCTTTGGCCTAAGAGTAGCAATATTGAACTATTTGTTCACTGGCAAGCACTGTAAATATGAGGAATGACAGAATTCTGACACAGATGTTCAGCTTTGCAGGACAACACCTTAAGCCACTATACTTTTCTGCCTCCTTAAATATTGCTGTGTTCCCATAACTGTTAAATCTCATGGATTCTTATAATAGCTGTTAGTTTTTGCTGGTGTCCCTTTTAATCCTTACCCAGGGCTATTTGTTTTAATGAAGCTGTGTTATGACAGCTATCTGAACAATAAAACAGATGCAGACTTCTTGTCTAGAAACCTTCATAGATTCTTATTTTATTTGTTGCAGGTTTAGAAGATGCATTTTGTCACAAGAACAGTAATTCCAAAGCTAGAATGTGAATGTTTATAGGTATTCAGCAAGAAAGCTTTATTTGAATTTGATTGTGTGCGTAATAAGATTGCAAGGAAACTCTGTTCAAATTAGTTTAGCAGTTAGTATTATATTTCATATTTATCTTAATATGAAGCACAATTATTTAATGTGCTGTTTTGAGCCATTTATTATTTCTTGAACTGAAGTGATGCAGAACATTGCATCGATTGAATCTTGTTCAGGTGATCTCATTTTGAGCTTACAAAGCTCTTAATTTATATTAGATGTAGCAATTTAACTGTATTGATACATTCCATAGGTTCATAGGTTCATACTAGGCTATCTGCCCTAGGGCATTTATAAGCCTAGCCAGAGTGTGTTTGGCTTTCGCCACCCATTTTAAATTAATTTTGCTATGCCCTTTTTCGAGGTTAGTATACTGTGCCTCTGTCTAACAGTGACACAGAAGTGATACCCGGGGTAAACCTACTATCTCCCATTCACTCATCAAGATTCCTCTTAAAGAGAGCCAGTGAGGGACTCTGCCTAACCTGGACTGGGATTTTATTCCAGAGTGAAGGGAGCCTCTGGGTTATGAATCTGTCCCTCCAGCATGTCCTATTTATTTCAGTGCTGAGGTTCAAGTCTCTCGAGCGTGTAGCTCGATGGGATTTGGATTTTCTGAGGTGCAGCATGTCCATTAATTCCGGGTTGGACATGGCTTTATACGTCAGGCACAGATCGCCTCTGAGCAGGCGGTATGCCACTGAGTAGAGCTGGAGTTTCTTTAACCGGGCAGCATATGGCATCTGTTTGAGCCCTTTGATCCTCTTGGTGAGGTACTTTTGGGGTCTTTCCAGTTGCTGCAGGTGTCTGGTAAGGTACATCCCAAAAGGGGCATTGTACTCAATTATGGGCCTGATGAGGGATGAGTAAAGAGGCACGATGACCTCCCCTGATCTAGATGTGAATCCCTTCTTTATTAGGTGGGCTATATAAAATGTTTTTCTAACCACTTTGGCCACGTGGTTGTCAAATGAGAGATTGCTATCAACTTGGGTCCCCAGGTCCCTAATTACTTCTTCCGTACTTAATGGATTACCACCTATGTGGTAATTTGTGGGCACTTTGTTTTTGCCAAAGGGGATGACTATACACTTTTTGGCATTTAGCTTGAGGCCATGGCTCTGGCACCAGTTGTCTGTTTCTATGAGCCCCTTTTGTAGGATGCTTGTGTCGGCTGGAGAGTCTATTATGGCGCCCAGTTTGCAGTCATCTGCGAACTTGGTCAGCCACAGTCCTTCCGTGTTAGCCTGTACCTCCGAGAAATATATACCGAACAAGAGAGTTCCCAGGACTGAGCCTTGTGGGACGCCACTTGTAACTGGTTTGAAGTCTGACATGGCTCCTGCAATTCTAACCATGTGGGTTCTGTCCTTGTGCCAGTTTGCAACCCATCTAGTGACATAGGGGTTTATATTTAAGCTGGTGAGCTTATCTATAATGCCCAAGTGGGGTATTGTATCGAAGGCTTTTGCAAGGTCCAGGTAGGCTCTGTGGACCACCTTCCCCTCGTCAATGGCCTTGGTGACTGTTTCAAAGAAAGCGACCAGGTTTAAGAGGCAGGATCTGCCCTTAACAAAGCTGAACTGGGTAGGATCCAGTGTCTGTAGGTCCCCAATATCTTTATTTATGAGGTCCATGATGATCCTTTCCATAGCTTTGCAGACCAAGCTAGTCAAGCTTATGGGGCGATAGTTTCCAGGATACGTTGAGGCACCACCTTTGTGGAGAGGGACCACTGTTGCTGTACACCACTCTTTGGGTACATATCCTGTAGTAAGGCTGAGATTGAACAGTAGTTTTATGTTTGGGTTTAGTTCTTCTTGGAGTTCATGTAGGACGCAGCCCGGGACACCGTCTGGTCCCATTGATGCTGTGTTTTTTGCTTTGGAGAGGGCGGCTCTTACCTGAGCATCTGAGATGTCAGGGGGGCAGCACTCTGCTGGGATAGATATTTGCCCTTTTGGTGGGGAAGGGGGGAGAAGTTTGCGCTGAACCTGTCAGCTAGGATGTTGGCAGTGTCTGTGGGTTCGGTGTATTTTTTGTCATTTTGGACTAATTCTGAGCATATCTTGGAATTCCCACCCAGGTTTCTAACATAACTAAAGAAAGCCTTGTGATTATCCTTAGTGTCCTATGCAATTTTTCTCTCGAAGCTGGCCTTAGACGATATTATGAGTGCCCATAGTTTTTTGCTAATACTGATCAGAGATGCCTTCCCTTTTTGGGATTTTGCTCTATCATGTAGTAGCTTCCTCCTTCTATTGTATAGTTTGTTTATGGCTGGGGTCCACCAGACAGGACACCTAACTTTGGAGGATTGGGTCTTGGTTTTATTTGGGATTGCATGATCCATGCATTCCTGAAGGTGTTCATAGAATGCGTTTATAAAGGATTCTGTGGTCTGGGCCGTATTTTCCACAGGCCCGGGGGCTTTGAAGGATTCCACCTCGGTTTTGAGGAGTGTGAAATTTGCTTTAGAGAAGTTTTTCACTGTGGTTTTCTGGGCAGGGGCTGGGGTCGGGATGTGAATATCTAGTGAGATTAGTTTATGGTCTGATCTTACTAGTGAGGGATACACTTCTGGTTTGGAGCATAGAGTCCCCATGTTGGTGATGATCAGGTCCAGTATGTTTTCCCCTCTTGTGGGAGTGGCAACAAGTTGTTCCATAGCATTTGAGTTTATAAATTCTAGGAACCTTTGGGCTAGGGTGTTGGAGCTAGAGTAATGCTCCCAGTCTATGTTAGGATAGTTGAAGTCACCCAATATAATGGTGCTTGGAGAGACCTTCATATTTTCCAGTGTTCTCAGGAAGGTCGAGTGGGGTTCCTGGGTTTGGGAGGGTGGTCTGTAGCAGGCTATAATCTGGAAGGCAGTTTTACCCACTGTTAGTTGCACATGGATAGTCTCTGATGCTTCGTGCTGTGCCACCAACCTGGAGGTGTGGGTATCTTTGACGAATATTGATACTCCCCCTCCTTTTGTGGTTCGGTCTAAGTTTTGGGGCCGAAAAACATGGTATGAGGTATAATCTGGTAGTGCTGGGGTGCTCTCGGGAGCCTTGAACCAGGTTTCTGTTACTGCACAGATATCGATGTTCTCCATGCTAAGGAGAGTTTCGAGTGCATGCGTCTTGAGGTTTAGACTTCTGTCGTTGAGTAGCATTACTCTTAGTTTCTTATCCCTTGTGATACCTATGGAGGTGGGTTTGTCTTTTGAGCCTTGCCTAAAAAAGGCACTATGGGGATGGCAAGAGCCTTTGTCAATATCCGAAAGCCCAGGGGTGACAGGTGCAAGCCGTCCCTAGCGAAGCATCGTGGCTTGTCGAGCATGTCATCCCAGGCAGACAGGCATTGGATCCCCTTTGAATGACACCAATACTTAAGCCAATTGTTGAAATTGATCATATTGTCTTCATATTGTGGCATCATTCTTGGTGAGGGTAAGATGCTACTCAAGGTCAGGGTCATACCGGCCTAGGCTACATACTCAGAGAGCTCCTCTATGTCTCTTTTCATGTAGTCCAGGGAGGTCTCTATGTCTCTTTTCATGTAGTCCAGGGAGGTACATCTCAGGTCATTCACACCAGCATGGACAATGACTGAGTCATATTTGTACGTGCCTTGGAGTGACCTGAGTGCTTGTGTTATGTGGCAGATCCTAGCACCCGACAGGCAGCTCACCGTGACCTTCTCCTTGTTCAGCCTGGTGAGCGGGACATCAGTGTGCCTGACGATAGAGTCACCTATTACAAGTGTATCAGGTGTGTTGTTTAGCCTTAAGGACTGTGACTGTTCAGCACACTGGCTTTGTGAGCTATGTGTTGCATGTGTTTTGTAGTGGGGTAGCAGTTGCTTGGGTGTCTGCTTTGGAGGTCTCTGCTGCTTAGGCAGATTTTTATTTAGAGCCTCCGAGTATGTTTTTCATAGGTTCACAGGTTCATACTAGGCTATCTGCCCGAGGGCATTTACAAGCCTAGCCCATAGTTTTGTGGCTTACGCCACCCCTTTAGTATGGGGAACTATACCCATTATTTTGCTGTGCCTCTGTTGAGCAGTGACACTGAGGTAATCCCTGGGGTATATCTGCGATCTCCCATCCATTAGTCAAGATTTCTCTTGAACAAGGCCAGCGAGGTGCTCTGCCTCACATATACCGGGATTTTATTCCACAGCATAGGGAGTCTTTGGGTGATGAATCTATCCCTCCAGCACGTCCTATTAATAGCCGTGTCGAGGTTTAAGTCTCCCGCCCTTGTGGCTCTGACGGATCTAGAATTTTTGAGGTGAAGCATATTCATCAAATCTGGGTTTGACATGGCCTTGTATGTTAGGCAAAGGTCACCTCTGAGCAAGCGTAGCGACTGAATAGAGCTGGAGTTCTTTCAGTCGGGCAGCATAGGACAGATGTTTGAGACCCTTTATCCTTTTGGTGAGGAACTTTTGTGGCCTCTCCAGCTGCTGCAAGTGTCGGGTCAGATACATTCCGAATGGGGCATTGTACTCAATCATTGGTCTGATGAGTGATGAGTATAGGGAGACTATGACCTCCCTTGATCTAGATGAGAATCCCTTCATGATAAGGTGGGCAATGTAGAAGGTCTTCCTAACTACTTTAGCTACATGGGTGTCGAATGACAGACTACTATCAACCTGGGTCCCCAGGTCCCTGATAACTTCTTCTGTGCTCAGTGGATTGCCACCTATTTAGTAGCTAGGGGTAACCTTGTTTTTCGAAGGGTATGACTATGCATTTTTGGCATTTAACTTTAGGCCATGGCTCTGGCACCAGTTATCCGTTTCTGTGTGACCCTTCTGAAGGATATCTGTGTCAGATGTGTTTTCTACTATGGTGCCCAGTTTGCAGTCATCTGCAAACTTTGTCAGCCATAACCCTCCTGTGTTTGCTTGTACAGCGGAAAAGTAGATACCAAACAAGAGTGGGCCCAGGACTGAGCCCTGTGGTACACCACTTGTGACAGGCTTTGAGTCTGACATGGCGCCAGCAACTCTGACCCTGTGGGTTCTGTCACTCAGCCAGTTTGCAACCCATCTTGTGATGTATGGGTTAACATTTAAGCTGATGAGTTTTTCAATGATACCCGAGTGGGGTATTGTATCGAAGGCCTTCGCCAGATCGAGGTAGGCTGTATGGACTGCCTTTCCTCATCAATGGCTTTGGTGACTGTTTCAAAAAGTCAACCAAGTTTAGAAGGCATGATCTGCCTTTGACAAAGCCAAACTGGGATGGATCCAAAGTCTGCAAATTCCCTATGTCTTTATTTATGAGGTTCATTATGATCCTCTCCATGGCTTTGCAGATAAGGCTTGTTAAGCTAATGGGCCGGTAATTTCCAGGGTCGGTGGAGGCACCGCCTTTGTGAAGTGGGACCACAGTTGCAGTGCGCCACTCCTGGGTGCGTATCCAGAGGTAAGACTATGATTAAACAGCTGTCCTAGCTGTGGGTTTAATTCCTCGTTGAGTTCATGGAGCACACAGCCGGGGACACCATCAGGTCCCATGGATGCTGTGTTTTTTGCTTTGGAGAGAGCAGTTCTCACTTGGGCGTTGGAGATGTTTGGGGCTGCAATCGCTTGGTATAGATATCTCTCCTTTGGGGAGGGGAGAAGTTTGCACTGAACCTGTCAGCCAGTATGTTGGCAATGTCTGTAGGATCAGTAATCTTCACATCATTTTGAACTAGTTCTGAGCATATCTGGGAGTTTCCTCCCAGGTTTCTAACATAGCTAAAGAAGGCCTTATGATTGTCTTTTGAGTCTTTAGCTATTTTTCTCTCAAAATTTGCTTTGGATGATTTTATGAGAGCTCTTAGTTTTTACTTATAGTGATCAAAGGTGTCTTACCTTTTAAGGATTTTGCTCTATCTTGTAGTAGCTTCCTCCTTTTGTTGTAGAGTTTGTTTATGGCTGGGGTCCACCAGACTGGACGCTTGCCTTTGGTACAAAGAGTCTTTGTTTTGCTTGGGATTGCCTTATCCATGCAGTCCTGCAGGTGCTGGTAGAAGGCATTTGTAAGTGATTCAGCGGCTTGAGTACTGTTTTCCGCTCGGGGCCTTAAAGGAGACCACACTATTCTTTAGAAGTGTAAAGTCGGCTTTCGAGAAGTTTTTTACTGTGGTTTTTTTTTTTTCAGGTGGGGGTGGGATGAGGACCTCCAGCGAGATTAGTTTGTGATCTGATCTCACCAGTGAGGGGTATACTTCCGGTGTTGAACATTGTGCTCCCATGTTCGTGATGATGAGATCAAGTATGTTTTCTCCTCTTGTGGGGATGGTGACTAGTTGTTCCATGGCATTTGAGTTTATGAATTCCAGGAACTTTTGGGCTAGGGTGTTTGGGCTTGAGTAGTGTTCCCAGTCTATATTAGGGTAATTGAAGTCACCTAGTATGATGGTGTTTGGTGATACATTTATCCCTCTAGTGTTTTCAGGAAGGCCATGTGAGGTTCCTGAGTTTGTGAGGGTGGCCTGTAACATGCTACAATTTGCAGAGCAGTCTTGCCTATGGTTAATTGCACCTGGATGGTCTCCGATGCATCGTGCGTTGCCACCAGTCTTGAGGTGTGGGTGTCTTTGATGAATATGGATACCCCCTCCTTTCTTGGTATTGTCCGGATTTTGGGGCCGGAACGCATGATAAGAGGTAAAACCTGATAGTGCTGGGGTGCTCTCAGGAGCCTTGAACCAGGTTTCTGTCACTGCACAGACATCGATGTTCTCCATACTGAGAAGGGCCTCGAGTGCGTGCATTTTGAGATTTAGACTTCTGGCATTGAGCAGCATTACCCTTAGTTTTTTTTCCTTTTTTGTGTTCTAGGGTGGTAGGTTTAGAATTTGAGCCTTGCCTAAAAAGGCACTATGGGGTGGCAAGAGCCTTTGCCAATATCCGAATCCCAGGGTGACAGGTGCAAGCCGTCCCTTGCGAAGCAGCGTGGCTTGTCCAGCATGTCATCCCAGGCAGACAGACATTGGATCCCCTTTGAATGACACCAGAGTTTAAGCCAATTGTTAAAGCTGATCATCTTATCTCTGTATTGTGGCATCATTCTTGGTGAAGGTAGGATACTGCTCAAGGTCAGGGTCATACCTGCCTGGGCTACATAATCAGAGAGCTCCTCAATGTCTCTTTTCATGTAGTCCAAGGAGGTATTTATGTGTTTGATTTGCTGTCGTGGTAGGTCTATGTGAGACTGGAATTGTAGTGAGTGTGGTTTCCTTCTCCTCCTGACTGGTTACGCCAGTACTGAGTTGAGAGAGCTTAGCCTCCAGTTTGGCTATATGGTTGCATCTCTCACATGTGTTGGAATTTGTTGGGAGGAGGAGAGGGTTGTCTGTGTACATGAGGCAGTTGTAACATTGCCTCAAGATTCCCAGATTCACCAGCTGGACCGGAGAGGAGATTGACAACTGACCTTTGGACATGCTAGAATAGTATTGGGAATTCCTTTATAATTGAAAAAAGGGCTGATGGGGAGCAAAGTACTCAAGAGGAGTTTGTGAGGGTGTAGTGCTTTTAATTTTTTAGTGCTGACTTATACAATTGCTTTAGTGAGCAAGTGCCAGGCTTTAGAGTGGGAATAGGGTGTTTATTATGAGAACTAGATTGGTTCTAAGGGAAAAAGTGAAGAGCAGACTTTGTGGAGCCGAGAATGGTTTAAACCCAATTAAGTGGCGCTGCCCGATGGTGGGCTATGCGCAAATTTGTGCAAAGCCGCGCTAAAGCGGGTTTTATACAGGGGGACTTGAAAGTGCTAGAAATTGGCCCAAAATGGCCAATAGACTACCAGATTCTTGTGCTGGGAACACTCCTCCAGGGAAAGATAGGCTGCTCCAAGCTCCGCACTGCCACTGGTGAACAAAGAAGCCTCCCTTTATCCAAGAAAGGAAATGGGCAACACAGGAACTTTCCAAAAGTCCATAATACAGCAAAGCCTGTATTTGGACTACTCTAGGTCAGGAAAGACAGGAAACAAGGATAATTTTTTTTTTTTTGCAACAAACAGCAGGAAAATGCAATAAATATGTAACACAGGCTAGCGCACTTGAGTGTGTAGCCTCAACAGGTAAAAGCAACAAACAGGACAAACTTTAAAAGTGCAGGTGCAAAAACAACTTTAAACAGTTTAAAACAGTTCAAGAAGCAGAAATACTTGCAGTTTAGCTAGATTGGACAGTTGCCCAGGTAGTAGCAGGAAAACAAACACTTTTATCAGGTTAGCAGTCGCTCTTTTAGCCTCTCTGCTGCTAGCACAACTCTGCAGGACCACAAGGAGCTTGGCTGAGTAGTAACAAGTGCAAAAACCGCACCAAAGTGGGTTTTATACAGGGGGACTTGAAAGAGCTAAAAACTGGCCCACAACGGCCAATAGACTACCAGATTATTGTGCTGGGAACACTCTTCCAGTGTCATGGAACTCTTATCAAGTTATACAAGCAAGACACAACACTGCATAAGTGTCCAGCTTTTGTCTTCAATATGTTTGCAGAAACTTGTATGACAAACCGTGTGTTTATGTTCAGATACATGTATATATATATATATATATATATATATATATATATATATATATATATATATATATATATATATATATATATATATATATATATATATATATATATATATATATATATATATATATGTATTTATACACACACACACACAAAAATTGATCATTGTTTGACGTACACATTTGTGTTTTATGGGAAATACAGTTGCAATGAGTAACACTGCTTCTTTACAAAAAAAGAGGTCCTTTGTTTTGAATTTCATTTGAGTCTGCGTATTATCCTTGTATCTATGTGGATTTTCTTCAGGTGCTTTGGTTTTCTTCCTTCTCCCAAAATAATGTAGCTTGTTAACTGGGACTCGCCAAATTGCCTGTTTATGTGCGTGTTATGAGAGTGTGCCTTCTGAGTTAGCCTGCTGCACTGTTGAGAAAAGGATTTCATGCCTTGTGCCCAGTGGCTACCAGAATAGACAATGGCATTTTCGAGACCAAGTAAAGGATAAAGTGCTTTATTCAAAAATGGATGCATAATTTTGTAAAGTGCTTTATTCAAAAATGGATGCATAATTTTGTTACTAATTCCCACCCAACCTTCAATGATGTATGAAGGAAGCAAGGAGGCGCTTCACCACAGAGAAGGATTTATTAAAAAACAACTCAGCAAGGCAAAATAATAAAAACAATACTGGATGAGCACTTTCATTGTTAAACCTTCTTCAGATCCTTATTGTCTGTCAGCCATCGAGGCTTCCTCTCTCAGATCTTTGTCCTCAGTGCAGGGACTCATCTTATATTGAGTGCCAGCTGGCTCATAAAGGCTAGTCTAACTATTAACACTCAAAACAAATTAGTAATGCTACTAGGAACACAGAAATGGCTGGCCTTTGCTCCAGCATAAATAATAACAGATCCCTCAGGCTGCCATTCCATTGTATCCAAAGCAAAGATCTATCTAATTTTGTATCTCCTTCTCTCTCTCTCTAGATATAAATATATATATATATATATATATATATATATATATATATATATATATATATATATATATATGGTTCCCCTTCAAACCATCGAACGTTTAAAACATCAAAGTTCAGATCATTGAGACCAGAACATCGAGTTTTAAAACATCAAAGGTTTGAAGGGGAAGAAAAAGGTAAGTGTAGGTAGAGAACGTTTGTGTTTTTGCAGGGCACCAAGGTGCCCTGCATACTGTGTGTGTCTACGTGCCATCTGTGTGATGGCACTACAGATAAAGTACGGAAAATCTCCCATTTAACGCTTCTGCATATAGCGCTAAACGGGATATTTCCCTTTACTCCACTGTAGTGCGGTCTCGGAGTTGGAATATTAAAGTAGGGGATGTGTGGGAGGTGAAGACCCCATGCGTATAATTGTTACAATTTCTTTTTCTTTTTTTTTTTTTGGTTTGTAACCTTTAATGTTTCAAAATTCAATGTTTAGAAGTGGAACTATATATATATATGTGTGTGTGTGTGTGTGTGTGTGTGTGTGTGTGTGTGTGTGTGTGTGTGTGTGTGTGTCTGTCTATTTGTTTATCCATCTATCCTTTTTTGACCAGATTAGTTCCACTAGGCTAGTGGCTTTTTTCAGAGAAGATCCAGGATGGTACTTATACGCCTAGGGGAAATATGATTGGAGCACTGGACAACATCCCCTACTCTCTGGCTGTTGTACAGAATGAGCACTATTTACGTGACACTCCCTGCTTCGGTTCCAGGCAAAGTGGTGGCTTGGAGAAGCAGGGAGAAAAGAAAAAATAGAGCTATTCGCGAATTGGATTTTATAAAGCAGACTAGTAAATCTTCCACTATAGAAGATAAAAGTGTTGTTTGCGAAGAGAATGTGGCCATAACTATGTTGGAATTGCTTAAGACTGAATCAAAGGCAGGCGAGCCTTTGTGAGAAGGAGATGCATATTATAATGAGGAAGAGAAGGCAGTCAAGGGTTTTCAAAAGCAATGTGCTGATATGGAAGGAAAGGCAGTTGTGCCTTTAATCGATTTGGAAAACATTTTTCAGCAGAATCTCTTTAGGGAGGAAGAAGCAATACAATAATGTGTTGTTGCAGGATGAGTTACTTATGGATTTGGCAAATGTGAGGGAACCTAAGAGTGATAAAGATGTTTTCTGGGGAGAAGTAATGGACAGGATACAGAAGGAGGATGTTCTACAAGTAGAAGGGTCTGCAGTGAAGAAAAAAAAATGTAATGTATAGATGCTGATATAGTATGATCTGAGAATAAAGAAAATAGAGAACTGGACAGATATAAGGTATGGGATGAAGTAATTACACCTGTAGGAACTAAAGCCAGTGACATTATTTTTTGAGACTGATCAAATGATGGAATAATTTCTAGGTGAATATAAGAAGAAGAATTGTCCCCTTGTGCTCGAAACATTTTATAGGGAGACAAAGAAGATTTATATACAATTCAGGACTGACATAGAAAGACAGACTTTAAAAAGACATTTATCAAAATTATGTAAGGATGTATTAGATGTTTCAAAGATATACTTTTGATAAGAGTTTTGTGGACTGAGGCTTGGGATTGTCATGTGGTTTTGAAAACTGAAAACAAAAATACCGTGCACAATCAAAGCATTATAAATGTAGAAGGAGGCAAAGGTATAGTGAAATACTGGGGACAGCCTAAAATGTGTTTTTATATAGAAAAAAATGATCATTTGATTAATAATTGTGAAAAAGAAAATGTTTTATCTGTGGAAAGATAGGGCATGATATAAAGAAGTGAGTTAAGATGTTATAAGTGCAACAAAATGGGACATTTACTGTTGGAATGTGAAAAAAAATAAGTGAGATAGAATCAGCGATAGCAGATACACAAGTAGACTAGAGTCAGGTAATTGATCTTATATTGATAGATACACAAATAGAACATAATCCAATAAATACCATAGAAAGAGAACAAGAAATACAACAAATAGAGAGTGAACGACTTAATATAAAAAAAGAGAAGATGGGTCCGGATTAAGTAATAGTGAAGATATGAAATGGAATTTAGTTAAACAAAAATTATATTTGTAAAAGAGTGTGAGAAAGAAAAAGAAAAATTATAGAAGGACCTAATAAAGAAAAAAAGAAATGGAAAAGATGAAAAATAATATTAACATGACATTATTGCTTGCAAAATCTTAGCAATAAATGTTAATAGCTTAAAAATAGTAAGGTGAATAGGTATTCTCGAGTGGTGCAGAAAAGCAGAATAGTGATGCCTAATAAAAGAAGAGAGTCTTCAAACTGAAGTACGGTGGGGAAAAATGTTATTTAGAATTTAAGGAAAGAGACTTGTTCAGGGATAGCTATTCTATGTAATGATATGATAAAAATATTAGATATTACATTTGTAATAATGGGTAGAACAACAATTCTTGATGTAAGATGGAAAGATCAGATTTTTAGAATTATTGCAATTTATGCACATGTGACAAAGAGATAGAGATTACTGATGTTTAAAAATATAATTCATTAGTAAGCCGCGGTGGTGCAGCGGTAGTGTTGTCGCCTCACAGCAAAAGGTTCTCCCGTTCGATTCTCAGCTGGAGTGCCTTCTGTGTGGAGTCTGCATGTCCTCCCCGCGGTCAAGTGGTGTTTGAAAAACATGCGTAGAATGGGTGTGCCTTCATTGAAGGTTGGGCATCGAGCTGGCACCTCGGCACCGTAAAAATCTACTGCCAATCGTTAGTGGACCGGAGTTCCGCTGTGGCGACCCCTAACCGTAAGAAGCCGAAAGAAGAACATATGGCTATAAATATGGAAATGATCATGGTAGGTGATTTTAAGTATAATCTAAGACAGCAAAAAAAGCGTATGATATTAAAAAAGTGTTAGATGTTATAAAATATAGGCAACTGCAAATTTGGAAGAACAGTACATGGACTTATATTAGAGGTAAACAAAAACTAAAATTGACCATTTCTCAGTTTCATCAAGGTTATTATTTATTTATTTATTTATTTACATTTGTTGACTGGGAATGTCCGACTGGACACAGGTCCATTTTCAGCGGAGGCCCGGGGAGAAAAGCACCACAAATTGAAATATTACAGACATAGTTACAGATGAAGAATCCTAGCAATTAACATATTACAAATATAGTTACAGATGAAGAACATAGTACATTCAGTAGATAACTAGCATCTGTTGTATCCATGAAGTCATAGCAGTTATTAACAATTGTTACAATAAGAAGTTACTGCCATATAATAAGTAGATAGGCATGGAAGTATCAGAGCTTGCTGTAATCAAAGGTAGTTTGTGGGGTGGAAGAGAGGTAGAGGGTAGATGGAGTGGGAGAAGTTAGAGGGGAGAGTTACAAGGGCATAGCCAGCATGTTTTAGGTGTGTTTTAAGTAAAGCTTTAAAGTGGGTGCATGATGGTAGAGAGGTTATTGTGGGGGGGAAGGGTGTTCCATAATTTGGCTATAGAGCTGGAGAATAGTGCTTCTCCACCAGTGTTATTGGCTCTAGTAACCTGTAATTGAATTTTGTTGCTGGATTGTAGTGGTCTGGTAGTGAGATAGGGTTGGAGTAAATACTGGAGGGATGGGACCTTTAGAGGATGGTTAACCAGTTTGTGGGCGAGTGCGAATTGATACCATTGAAGGAGGTGAGGGAGTTCTAGCCAGCCTTTTTCAGTAAGTGAGAGACAGTGGTGACTGTGGCAGGATGCCCTGGTGGCGAATTTGGCGATTTTGTTGTAGCAAGTCTTGAGTTTATATAGATCTCATTGCCTTAGGTTGGTATATATTGGAGAGGCATAAAGTAGGGTGGAGATAAGGTGCAAATTTGCAACTGAAATCCTAGCTGCTTTGGTGAAGAGTTGCTTATTTCTGCATAAGGCTCCTAGTTTATGGTGGACTTTGTTTATGGTCATGGATATGTGAATGTCACATTTGAGATTGTTGTCTATTTCAACTCCTAGCAATTTGGTGTGGTCTGTTGGGTGCATAGTGGTGTCTTTTGCTGTGATGTTAAAGTGAGAGTTGTTTTGAGTATGTTTGGTGGGTTCGAAGATGAGGAGTTTACTTTTGTTTGGGTTGAGTATTAACTGGGCATCGGATAGCCAAGTTTCAACAGAGGAAAAGGCAACCTGTGTGACCTTTTGCAGTTCTGGTAGGGACTGGGCTGAGCAGATGATGGTTGAGTCATCTGCATATTGTATGAGTGTTCCATGTTTGGTGGCAGAGGCTAGATTATTGGTGAAAATAGAGAGGAGTAGAGGTCCAAGGATGGATCCTTGAGGAACACCAATAGAGACAGGTAGTTGGGGAGATATGTCATTTTGCCATACAACAGATTGCTGGCAGTCAGACAGCTAACTTTGAAACCAGTTGGTGACTGATTGAGAAAAGGATAGGTTATTGAGTACAGAGAGGAGTTGTTTGTGTGGGACCATGTCAAATGGTTTTGATAGGTGTAGGAAAGTAGCAGAGGAGAGATGGCCATTGTTTTTATGGTGAAGGATAGTGTTAGTAAAAGAGAGTAAGGCAGTGGTGGTGCTATGGTTTGGTCGGAAACCATGTTGAGTATTAGAAAGGAGGTTGTTAGTAAGGAGGTAGTCTGAGATTTGAGACTGAATGCATCTCTCTAGTATTTTGGAGAGTGGAGATAGAATTGCTATGGGGCGGTAGTTGGTTAGTTCTGTGAAGGGGCCGTATTTGTGAAGGGGAATGATGTGTGATATTTTCCATAGTGGAGGGACGTAGCATTCTGACAGAGATCGGTTAATCAAGATGGATACTGGGTAGGCTAGGGCGTCAGCTGCAATTTGTACAAATTCACTTGGGAGGTTGTCTACTGCTAATTTTCTGGGTTTAAGTTTAGTTAAGACTTTTCTTATGCTGGAGGTAGGAATGGGAGAAAATGAGAAGAGTGTGGGGAGATTACTGGGTGAAGGTGTGGGTTGTAGAGGAGGGAGGTTGTGTTGTCTAGCTAGTGATAGTACGGTTTGTGTGAAGTGTGTGTTGAATGAGGTAGCAATATTTTCTGAGGAGTGAGGAATGTTAGGTGTAGGGGTATTGATTTTACCTGGGTGGAGGATGGAGTTTATGGAGGTCCAGAATTATTTGGGGTTGTGTTGGGAGGAGTTGAAGGCAGACTGGTAGTACTGGATTTTGTCCTCCTTTATTAGCTTTTTGACTGTATTGCGTAGTTCTAGGAATTTCCGTCTAGCTGAGCGGGTTTTAGTTTTGCGCCAGTGTTCCTAGGCTTTATCTCGGTTTTTCATTTGTGACCTAGTGGTTTTCTGTAGCCATGGGGAGGGTTGGGCTTTGGTTCTGGTAAGTCTTATGGGGGCATGGTTATTTAGGATGTTTAGGAAGGTAGTATTGAAAAATTGGACTGCGTCATCTAGGCTGAGGTAATTTAGAGGGTGCCAGTTACATTCTTTGAAGGATGAGATGAATGTGATTGGGTTAAAGTGTAGTTTTTTACATATTTGATGGTAGATGACCGGTTTAACTTGGTATAGGTGTTTTTTGAGTAAGAATGTTGGGGAATGATCACTGAGGCTATCTGATAGGCAGCCTGCTATATAGGACTGGGGAATCTTGCTGACTAGTATCCAATCCAGGGTAGTGTGCTTGTTGGAGTTTTTATTTATTCTGGTTGGTGACTGGACTGGTTGGGTGAAGCCATGAAGGTTTAGATGCTGGGTTGAATGGTTGCCGCAACAGGATTGCCAATCAAGATTGAAGTCACCTAAAATCATGGTCTCTTGAGGGAGATGGTGGGTAGTCCAGCTGAGGAGGTTTTCTAGTGGAGGGATATTTTGGCCAGGTGGGAAGTAGCATCCTATTATGTTGATGGTTTTATTTTGGTTTATTTTCAGGTTGGTATATATTATTTCTTCATTGGCAATTTGGGGAGCTGATGAGTTTAGAATCTGGATGTTTAGATGCTGTTTAAATATTATAGTTATACCATCTCCTTTCTTGTTTAGTCGGTCTAGTCTTAGTATGTTGTAACCATTAGGGAGGATTTGCTCACTGGTAATGTGAGGTTTTAGCCAGGTTTCTGTCAGGATGATTATATCTAGGGAGTATAAGTCTATGATGGCATGGAGTTTGCAGACTTTGTTGGCTATACTTCTGATATTTAAGCTTAGCAGAAGGAGGTCATTTGGTTTTCTACTGGCTGGGATTTGGGAGATGTGGTTGTTAGTCTGATTATTAGAAGTAGAGTTGGAGATGGAGGGCCAGGGTTGGGGTGGATGTCTCCACTGAGGGCAAGTTTTTATATGCATGAGGTTATTAGTTTTATCAGTTTGTGAAAGAGTTTGCATTTTAGGGAAACTTTATGATTGGGTGGAGTCGGTAACAGATGTGGTGGGAGGTTTATTTTGTTAACTTGTAGGGATGCATTTAGTTTTAGTATTTTAGTTGAAAAAATATGTGGGGGATGCATAGGGATGGTTCTTGAGTTGGTGGGAGAGGAGCAGATTGAGGGTGAGTCATGAGTGATGGAGTGAATAGTTGTACAGTGGAAGTGGTTGAGTGGGGGTATAATGGAGTTTTGGTAAGATGTAAGAGATGCAAGGAGAGGGTATGCAAAGAGTATGGTATGCTTATTCATGTTAGCAGAAGAGGAGTGGTAGTAGTGGGAAGATGGTGGATTTAGAGTTGGGAGTAGTGTTGTGGTTGGTGGTAAAAATGATGGAAGGGGTTTGTTCTAATAAAGGTAGGACCACTGGGGGTGGGTGAGAATTGGGGGCAGGGTGGTGAACGAAGCGGGCAGAGACCTGTTAGCTGCACTTAGGAGGAGCTGTGGGCTGGAAAACAATCAGATAACATGACTGTTTTTATTTTTTTAGATCATCAGGCAATTTGTATTGCATTGAAAGGTAATACTGAGTATATAAGAGCAGGAAAAGGAATAAAAAGTCTTAATGAGGTTAACTAGGATGACAAAGGGAAAGTATATATACTAAATTTATGGCAAGATCATGTGGAAATTAGAGATTTCTGCATAGATTAGTCAGAATGTTGGTTGTGCTTTAAACAGAAGTATAAAATATGTTATATATGATGGGAGAATAAACAAAAAGGAGAAAAACACAAATACAAGAAGTTGAGTAATGATACTTTTGATAGCTTAGAAAAAAATGAAGTTTTTTAATGAAAGAACAAGAGTTATGTAATTAAAATAAAATAAGAATAAAACATACTGTAAAAGCAAAGATATTTCCTTCATGGAGAAGAAGAAATTGCACAATATTTGAGCAAATGCATTAAAGAAAACAGTATTATGAGAGAAATGAAGGATGCATCAGGTATAATATAAAATACATAAAATAAGATTATGGAAATAGTAATAAAACACATAAAAGAGACTTTTAAAGGACAGACAATACAAATATTAAATGGAAAGTAGATTATTTTCAGAACAAGATAATAAGGATGCGATAAAGATAATTATGGTGGAGGAATTTGAAAATATATTAAAGATTGTTCATTTAAAATCTGCAGCAGGGCTGAATGGAATAAAGTATGGAATGTATAAAAATATGACAATAACACAAAAATGTTTCATAGCAGTATTAAATGAATGGTTAAACAAAGAAACTCAATACAAAGAACTATGTAGTCGAGTAATTAAATTTATATGGAAAAAAGGTGATAAATATGAGATGCAGAATTGGAGACCTATAGTCCTAAATAATACGGGCTATAACATCTTTATGAACATTTTACAAAAAAGAATGGAAAGTAAGGTTATAAATGGAAATATATATGGTATAAAAGGAAAATGAGTATAACAATTGCTCCTAATAATTAAGGAATTTGTAGATGATCTGTATAGAAAAGTTCAAGTAAAAATTATGGTAGGAGATCTAAGCAAAACCTTTGATTCAATTCAACACAAAGTGTTATGGGAAATATTCAAAGCAAATAATATAAGTAATATGATAAGAAAGGTTTGTATTTTATCATATGCAGATGATATTATTCTTGTTACAAAAATAGTAAAGGAATGAGTAGAGTGATAAACTATTTACAAGCATATTTACATGTGATAGGATTATGTATAAATAAAGAGAAAAGCCAAGGATTAGGCTTGGAATGAATGCTAGGAGGAGTTAAATTTAATATGACAAGCATAAAGGTGCTTAGAATATATTTTAGAAAATGAGAAAATACAGAACGAATATGGAAAGAAAAGTTAGAAGAAATGGGAAAGTACTTGTATGTTTTGGAAATAATTTAGACCATCATTTAAGAAAAAATATATTACATTAATTCAATATTACTAGCAAAAATTGTATGTTTTGCAAGAGTTTTAGTATACTTGTAGTATATGAGAAGAAGTTTATAACATAATGTTCCTTTATCTGGAAATCTAGATTGAACTCAGTAAAAAGAGGTGTTTTGTAAGTCAGGAGGGAAAGAAGGACGTTTAGGATTGAAAAAACTTGTTTCAGCTACGTATTGTACTTATTTTACTGCCTGCACTTTAGCAAAGTTGTTTTTGTATTTAAATTACCGGCTTAACTGTTGTAGGCTACACACTCAAGTGTGATAGCCATTTCTGTGCATTTAAAGTGTTTTTTGACTATATCTGCTTTATTTTCTGAAAAAAAAAACAAAACAAAAAATATACTTGTTTTCCCGCCTTTCTAAGCTAGTAGTGTTTGCCCATACCTTACTTGGATCGAAGGAAGTTTCTCTGTTTACCGTGAGAGAGGGAGCTTTGAGCAGCTGTCATGGGAGGAGTGGTTTCAGCCCAGAAGTTAGTAGTTTATTGGCCATTTTGGGCTAATTTCTATCCCTTTCATTTCCCTGCTATAAAATCCGCATTTGCGCGGTTTTGCACACCGGGCCACACCGGTTAGCTAGGATATAACTATTCCCGGCTCCACAAAAATCTACTCTTCAGTTTTTCCCTTGGAACTAGACAAACTTTCAACTTAAGCACTCAAACCATTCACTTCTCATCCCAGCACTTGCTCAAAACTCATAGCAAGCACTAATAAACCTTAGCACTAGACCCCCTATACTGTAGAGAAGGACAAGGCTCTCTATTCAACCTTACCAGCCAATCAGTAAAACAGTTCACTGTACCTATCCAGGCATGTCCAAAGGGCAGGTTCAGGTGTACTCTCTGGTCCAACTGGTGAATCTGGGCATTTTGAGGCAATGTTACAATTGCCTCATGTACACAGACAACCCTCTCCTCCCTCCACCAAACACTAATACATGCGAGAGATGCAATTATGCATCCAAACTGGAGGCTAAGCTCTCTCAACCCAAGACTGGACCAGGCAGTTTAAGAGGAGAAGGGAATTACTTGCATCATACCACCAGTCTCACATAGACCTATGAAACCAGCACTGGCAAAAACTCACATAAATACACGAAAACATATTCAGGGGGTCTAAATAAAAATCTGCAAAAGCAGGGAAATGAAAGAGATAGAAATTAGCCCAAAATGGCCAATAAACTACTAACTTCTGGGCTGAAACCACTCCTCCCGTGACAGCTGCTCAAAGCTCCCTCTCTCACGGTAAACAGAGAAACTTCCTTCTATCCAAGTAAGGTATGGGCAAACACAGAAACTTGTAACAAAGCCCTGAATTTTAGCACCAACATGAAAACTGGACTATACTAGCTTAGAAAGGCGGGAAAACAAGTATTTTTTTTGTTTTGTTTTTTTTTCAGAAAATAAAGCAGACATCCAAGCAACCTCCACCCCCCAACACAAACCATGAAACACATACTTCACAAAGCCAGTGTGCCACGCACTCACAGCCCTTAAGGCAAAATAACATACCCAACACACTAGTAATAGGTGACGCTATACTCAGGCACACTGACGTCCCACTCACTAGTCTGAACAAGGAGAAGGTTACTGTTAGTTGCCTATCGGGTGCCAGGATCCGCCATATAACACAAGCACTCAGGTCACTCCAGAACAAATACAAATATGACTCTGTCATTGTCCATGTTGGTGTGAATTACCTGAGCTGTACCCCCCTGGACTACATGAAAAGAGACATGGAGGAGCTCTCTGATCACGTAGCCCAAGCCGGTATGACCCTGACCCTGAGTAGCATCCTGCCCTCACCAAGAATGATACTACGGTATGGAGAAATAATTATCAATTTCAACAATTGGCTAATCTTCTGGTGTCATTCAAAGGGGATTCAGTGTCTGTCAGCCTGGGATGAACTGCTCGACAAGCCATGCTGCTTCGCTAGAGATGGCTTGCACCTGTCACCCTTAGGCTTTCGAATACTGGCCAAGGCTCTTGCCACCCCTATAGTGCCTTTTTTAGGCAAGGCTCAAAAGACAAACCCACCGCCGTGAATAGCACACGTAACAAAAAACTGAGGGTAATGCTGCTCAATGCCAGAAGTCTAAATCTCAGAATGCAGTGTCTCTGGACTTGAGGATTTGTTTGGTTTCTTTTTGGACTTGAGGATTTGTTTGGTTTCTTTACTGAGCCAGGGGTTTATAGAGGTTCTAACCTTGATTTTGCGCAATGGAGCGACAGTGTCTAGGTGTTGTAGAAATGTTTTGTTGAAATAAGCTACAGCCTGGTCAAGTGGGAGTGTTTTTAGGGGGGGTCCAGTCACAGTTACAGAGTAAAGTATTGAGGACCTCAGGAGAGATTTTTTTTGTGTTTCTAGTGGATATATAGTTAGTGGTTTTGCATATGCTTGTTCTACTACGTATAAAATATATTATGTTGTGGTCACTTAAGGTGTCTGGGTGACTGCCTGTGTGAGGGTACAATGTGGGGTTGTTAGTTAGGACCCAGTCAAGGATGGATTCCCTTTTAGATTTTTTATCACATCTAGTTGGAATTTGGACTAGCTGCTGGTAGCCATGGAGATTTATTAGATTACTTGGTGGTTCTGATATACAGGTGAACCAATTTAGGTTGAAGTCCCCCAGAATAAGGGTTTCTTGTGAGTATGTGGAAGAACACCAGGATAAGAAGTCTTCAAGGCTAGCAGGTGTATTACCAGGTGGACTATAGATCACAATTGTGGTGATGACCTTTTTAGGGTGAAGTTGAAGTTGTGAGATAAGTATGTTCCAATTATTGGGGGAGGGGTAGGAGTTTGGTAATTGACGAACAGTTAAGTTTGACTTGTACAGTAAGGCAGTTCCACCCCCTTTACGAAGTGGTCTATCTTGTCTAATGATATTGTAGCTGGTAGGGAGAACTTCTGAGTTAGCTATGTTTTCATTTAGCCAGGTTTCTGTTAAAGCAGCTATGTCTGGGGAGTAGTGTGCTGTTGTGGCCTGGAGTTCAGGTATTTTATTTTTGATACTTCTAATATTAATATTTAGCATTAAAAGATGGTTGGTTTTGCTGCTGTTGTTGATTTGCCCAGGGATGAAGATAGTGGGGATGTTATGTTCTGACATTTGTGTTGGAGCAGTTTGTGTTGGACAGAATGGATTTGGGCCTGGGTTGGAGTGGATATCCCCACTTATGGTTAAGGGCAGACCATGCCTCCTAAACCTGGTGGACTTCTTTGAGACAGTTACCAAGGCTGTAGATGAGGAAAAGGTGGTCCACACAGCCTACATAGACCTCGCAAAGGCCTTCAACACCATTCCCCACTCAGGTATTATAGACAAGCTCACCAGCCCCATAAACCCCTACGTCACGAGATGGGTTGCCACCTGGCTCATGTTCAGAACCCACATGGTAAGAGTTGCGGGAACTAGGTCTGACTCTAAACCGGTTACAAGTGGCGTTCCCCAGGGCTCAGTCCTAGGACCCCTCCTGTTCAGCATATACTTTTCAGAGTTACAGGTAAGCAAATGAGGACTATGGCTGACCAAGTTCACAGACAACTGCAAACTAGGGGCTATAATTGACTCTCCAGCTGACACAGGCATCCTCCAAAAGGGTCTCAGTGAGACAGATACCTGGTGTCAAAACCATGGCCTCAAGCTAAATGCCAAAAAGTACATAGTCATCCCCTTTGGAAAAAACAAAGTACCTACAAACTATCACATAGGTGATAGCCCCCTAAATACGGAAGATGTAATAAGGGATCTGGGGACCCAAGTATATAGTAACCTCTCCTTTGATAATCATATTGCCAAAGTAGTTAGAAAATCTTTCTATGTGACCCACCTAATCACAAAAGGGTTTGCATCCAGATCAAAAGAGGTCATTGGGCCCCACTACGCATCACTCATCAGACCCATCATAGAGTACAATGTCTCATTTGGGATGTACCTTACAAGACACCTGCAACAACTGGAAAGACCACAGACGTACCTCACCAAGTGGATCACTGGCCTTAAGCAGATGCCCTATGCAGCTTGACTGAAGAAACTCCGGCTGTACTCGGTTGCATACCGCTTACTCAGAGGTGATCTCTGCTTGACATACAAGGCCATGTCCAACCCAGAACTTGATGGACATGCTCCACCTAAAGAAAACCATATCCCCTTTAGCCACATGCTCCAGGAATCTAAACCTCACCACAACAATAAATAGGACGTGCTTGAGGGATAGATTCCTGTCCCAGAGACTTCCCATGCTCTGGAACAAGATTCCAATCTACATTAGGCAGAGCTCGCTAACCCTCTTCAAGAGAAACTTGACGAGTGGATGGGAGACAGAAAGTTTACACCAGGGATCACTTCAGTGGCTCTGCTGGACAGAGGCACAGGGAACTAATCTAAGGGGATGGCGAAAGCAACACATTCTGGCTAGGCTTATAAATGCCTTCGGGCAGATTGCCTAGTACCTATCTATGAACCTATGAACCTATAAATCCAATAGCTGATGCAGCATCTTTACATTTATATAAAGTATTAAAATGTTTAAAGGACAATGATGCTTCATTATTAACATAGATATTAAGATTGATGTGGGGATAGTGAATCATGAAGTGCAATGGATTAGCAAGGAGGAAGTAAGGATAGTTATGAGGAGGATGAAGAATAGAAAGGCTGTTGGTCCAGATGACATACCTGTGGAAGCATGGAGGTGTTTAGGTGAAATGGCAGTGGAGTTTCTAACCAGATTGTATAATGAAATCTTGGAGAGTGAGAGGATGCTTGAGGAATGGAGAAAAGGTGTTTTGGTACCAATTTTTAAGAATAAAGGTGATGTGCAGAGCTGTAGTAACTACAGAGGGATTAAATTGATCAGTCACAGCATGAAGTTATGGGAAAGAATAGTGGAAGTTAGGTTAAGAAGGGACGTGATGATTAGTGATCAGCAGTATGGTTTCATGCCGGAAAAGAGCACTACAGATGCGATGTTTGCTCTGAAAGTGTTGATGGAGAAGTACAGAGAAGGTCAGAAGGAGTTGCATTGTGTTTTTGTAGACTCAGAGAAAGCATATGACAGGGTGCCTAGAGAGTTGTTGTATTGTATGAGGAAGTCGGGAGTGTCAGAGAAGTATGTAAGAGTGGTACAGGATATATACGAGGGTAGTGTGACAGTGGTGAGGTCTGCGGTGGGAGTGACGGATGCGTTTAAGGTGGAGGTGGGATTACATCAAGGATCAGCTCTTAGCCCTTTCTTATTTGCAATGGTGATGGACAGGTTAACAGACGAGATCAGACAGGAGTCCCCTTGGACTATGATGTTTGCAGATGACATTGTGATCTGTAGTGAGAGTAGAGAACAGGTGGAGGAGAGATGGTGATATGCTCCAGAGAGAAGAGGAATGAAGGTCAGCAGGACTAAGACAGAATATGTGTGTGTGAATGAGAGGGAGGATAGAGGAATGGTGAGGATGCAGGGAGTAGAGGTGGTGAAGGTGGATGAGTTTAAATACTTGGGATCAGTAGTTCAGGGTAGTGATGAGTGTGAAAGAGAGGTGAAGAAGAGAATACAGGCAGGATGGAGTGGATGGAGAAGAGTGTCAGGAGTGATTTGTGACAGGCGAGTACCAGTAAGAATGAATGGGAAGGTCTACAAGAGGGTAGTGAGACCAGCTATGTTATATGGGTTGGAGACAGTGGCATTGACAAAAAAAGTTAGAGCTGGATATGGCAGAGTTTAAGATGTTAAGATTTGCACTGGGTGTGACGAGGGTGGACAGGATTAGGAATAAGTATATTAGAGGGTCAGCCCAGGTTGGAAGGTTTGGAGACAAAGCCAGAGAGGCAAGATTATGTTGGTTTGGACATGTGCTGAGGAGGGATGCTGGGTATATTGGGAAAAAGATGCTAAGGATGAAGCTGCCAGGTAACAGGAAAAGAGGAAGGCCTAAGATAAGGTTTATGGATGTGGTGAGAGAGGGCATGAAGGCGGTTGGTGTGACAGAACAAGATGCAGAGGACAGGAAGAAATGGAAGCAGATGATCCGCTGTGGCGACCCCTAATGGGAACAGCCGAATGAAGAAGTCGTCTTTTGCACAATGACATGGCTCTCCCACCCTGGGATAAGATAAATATCTAAATGTCTACACCTGCATCCTGCCGTGTTCAAGATGGCTGCAGATTTCATATCACTTCATAACTTGTAGCTTCCATACTTATTCCTTTTGGCGTGCTGCACTTTTTGTAGTTGTACTGTACATTGTCTACTCCTCATTCAGGCAGTAACCTCCCTGTGAAAGACTGGCATGCATATGATGCCTGTACATTGCTGATAATGTTAGAATCTCAAGCAGTGCTACCTAAAGCAGGCAGATAAAAGTTTTATTTTATTTAATAAACATTAACCTGAAAGTTTTGTGTTTAAAGTGCTGAGTTATGAAAATAATAAAAGACATTCATAATATACCAAAAACATTTCAGTTGCTTAAGGTTATATATTACCCTCAATAAACCAATTCTAGAGGAGTCCAGCAATGTTCTGAATCCAACCAGTAAGTTGTCATTAAATAAAGTATTGGCCCATAACTTTCAGGTCTATTACTAAGGTAAAAGAACACTATTGCAAAGAGTGAACAGAAAAGCAGGTGGATGTGGAGGCCTTAAAGTGTTGACAGTTGCGCTCAGTGTATCAGCTTTAAAGCAAAACGTAAAAGCTGCTTTACATTGACACCTGACCGCATTCATTCTATTGGTGATACGTTGCCATAGTTATGAGTGATTGTTTACAGATACATACTTACCCTTCCCATTCACATGCATACTGGCCTTTTACTACTTGATCATTTGGTTACTGCTGTTATTGACTAGACAAAGCAGCAAGACACACAATAGCAAATTGTAGCTCACTCAAAGTCATCTGGTCATCACAGTCAGTGCATATAAAGTTTAAGTACGTCATGAGCACCACGAACCACAGCTGATCAATAATGTAACATTCACCTGGCATGTTTACCGAACCCAGGCACATATAACCTATTGTCAGCTTTCTAAGCTACACTAAATGTAAATCACACTAACTGCTTTCACTTAGTGTGTGACCCAATCAGAAGTCTTTGGGGTGATGCCTGAGGTTTATGCCCTACTCAAAACATAAGGATGAGCAAGCACACACCTAATATATAGTCAGAAGTGGGCTGGAAGCAGCTAGGAGTGTAGAAATATTACAGACACCATGGAAATGGCATATCTACCTTCACAAAGTGTGTGCAATTAGAAAAGTGAGAATTAAAGCATTCTTCTTAATTGTATGCCCCTTCCAAGCTAGTGCATAGGGCAGTTGCCCATTTAGCCCCACTCTTTCTGTGCTACTGTTGTATCCCACAAAAAATTCAGGATGATGACATGTTACTATCTTTTGAAAAAAAAAAACACTCATGCTGTGGTGGTATTCAGAGGTGTTAGCTTTGTAGCACTAATAGTGCATGCCTCTGAATTAAATGAGTGTATTAAGTGTCCCTCCTACCAAGAGGGCTAAGTGGGCTGGACAGGGAGAATAATAAAAACAAAATGTCAAGTTATCCCTTTTATTGTGTATTTCTGTGATTTTGCCAGCTTACCCTAAGATTTCAGCTGTAAGTTGCAGCCCTTTTTCTCTATCCACCAATCTTATGGTTTGACCTTTCATCAGGCTGAGAATATTACATTGTTGCTAACACAGTTGCCTACCCATGCACACAACATATATTCACACTAGACATACACACCATTGCACAGATACCTGGACAATCTGAAACACAAACGGGTGCACACACAATAGTTCACAGTACTTGCTGTTATAGTGGTAAAAGGTCCCCTGCTTCTAGAGGCAGACGTTGATGTACACTGTAAAACTACCATGTTCTGTCCCCACTGCTGTGCTCCTAAACAGTACAGTAGACAGTGATTCGATCCTGCTACAAGGCTCTGATTCAAAGCACATGGTTAATTTACCTTAGCTGATGTGTATGCAGCATTATCCAGCAGGCTGCTGTGACCTACTTGTCAGAGACTTCACACCACTGTAGTGCTACTGTGGTCTTTCACTCATTTCCTTGTAATGCACTGTGCAGTCCAGCCCGAAACAAGATCATGTAGTGTGCTGTGTGTTTGTGAATATCTTTCCATATCTAAAGAATGTTTATAAATGTTGCTGTTTCTGAATATCCTTCCATCTAAAGAATGTTTATAAATGTTGTTGTTCTAAAATTGATGTACAAGTACACATCTATCCAAAGACAGTTTCTACAATTTTAAAAATAATCTATAATCTGTCAAACCACGGTCATGCTTTGTGCTATACTGACTCTGTAGCCTACATAAGTGTAAATAAATGCAAATATATAACATATTACACAATTTTAAAGAAAGTAAATAATTCATTATAATACAAAACCGCGTTATGTGGAATGGTGCATAATTGATATCCTCTGTTTACCATATCACAGTGCATGTAAAAAAAAAACAGAGAGGAAAGTCCTAGGACCAGGTTACTTACTGGCTGACAAACAAAGAAGTAAATAATTAATTAAATAAAAGCTCTTGATTTATTGCATTGTCTACATGTCATATGTCATCAGGCCCCTCTGTTCCTGCAGTATCAGGTTGGTGCAAAAAAATGTGCGTTATGTCAGACCAGCATAATGGCACAGAGGCAGGACTTCTGTTTGTGTCACTGGTGACCTGAGTTGGAGAATGGCCTTAGATCACTGGCAAAGTTAAATGGGAGGTAGAATAGGATAAAGCAGCTTGCAGCCAGCTCTCCTAGCCTATATTCAGGCCCAACACACTTGAAGGCACTAAAGGTGGCAGTGTTCCGATATTCTTAAGAAAACATTTCACTTCCAGACTTGGTAGACAAGATAATGGCTTGGAACTCCTCCATGTCCAATTTATTATTAACATAACCTCCAATCATATAATAGGTAATAGGAGGACCCCCCATGTCCCCCTCAGCCCATACATCTTAACTAACTCAAATGCAGTTCCTATACATTAAGTCAAACAACATTCTCTTAGGATAATTTAAGTACACCTCCATTAGCGGGGAGACTTGTACAGCCTGAAAGACGTATGCCTAGAAATTTGTGGACTTTATTTATACAAACTCTCTGGATCAGCTCATCCATATTCCATTAAGGGGTGATAAATTCCTTGACTTGATCTTTATCAATATGCATCAGCTTTGCTCCCCACTAATTATCACTTCCTTCTTGGTCCTTGGGATGACAAATTAGTCACATTCACCATAAGACTGTAGCAACAAGCCTTATGTAATACCTTGATATTCAGAGATTATACAAAGGCTAATCTGTTAAAACTGAGTTATGAGGCCTACTGTCTCTGGCCATGGTTGGGCAACTGAGCCCTATTCTATTTATGTTGAAAAATAACTGCGACCAGTATTAAATAAAGTTAACACTGTTCTTAAGAGATACTAAGCACTTTTTAACATCTTTGAGTGGTCCAGTACCAACAGCAGTGACAATTTTCTGTTGGTTACAATGGATGTGGTATCACTTTTCACAGTCATACCCGATGACACAGGGATTAAATTTGTCACTCTGTTTTTGTCTAAGTATTCTGATTATAGTGCAGGGCATATTTATCTCATAAGTGTACTTCTTGAGTTGATTTTGAACAACAATGCTAGTACAGCTGATCATTAAAAGTAAAACAGAGGGTGGACGTAGCAATGTGCACACCTTGTGCCAATTGCTATGCAAACCACCTAGTGCTAACATTTTGGGGAGATACACTGTCTCTAATGAGAGACTGCGGTGGTGGTGCTGCGGTAGCATTGTCACCTCACAGTAAGACGTTGTCCTGTTCGATTCTCAGCTAAAGCGTCTTCTGTGTGGAGACCTGCGTGAATGGGTGTACCTTCATTGAAGGTTGTGCGTCAGAGCTGGCAACTCGGCACGTAAAAATCTGCTGCCAATCATTAGCGGACCGGAGTTCTGCTGTGGCGACCCCTAACCGGGAAAAGCCGAAGGACACAACAACAACAACAACACTGTTTCTAATGAGAGCAACCTTTTAAAACAGTATATTCCATACTATGCAAGGTTCGTGGATGATATACTTTTTATATGGGCAGGTTATGTTTCTGTGTTGCATGATTTTACTGAATACCTGCAACAACCAAGCTCCTACAATTTACCCCTAAGTACTCTGGTGAGACTATTGAGTTTTTAGATGTTAAAATCATCAAGAAACTGAATGGTTCAGACACTCAGGTTTACAAAAAATCTTGTAAAAAATGTATTTTACATAGGCAGAGTATGTACCCACAACATATTCCCAGGGATGTTTTAAAATGACATTTCCTTTATGCCAGGCTCAATGCAGATGATGAATGTATGGTATCTGCTTTTGATGAGCTGGAAAATGATTTTAGTAGTAGAGGCTGCCAACATCATGAGAGAGATGTAGCACAACAAGGGACTCTATCTAACAGGAATGTTCAGGCCGAACCATATTTCTCTCATCAAGACCCAGAGGCCAAATGTTCTAGGATGTCTCAAGGAGATACTCAGAATGAGCATTACCTTCTCAAATGATGTTAGCCCTGTCTGTGAAATTATTAAAAAACAGTGGCATTTCCTTACATGTGATAATAGAAACAAAACTATTTTAGGTGAGGCTTCTAAATTTTGTTTTAAGAACAGTACTTTGAGAAAAATGTTGTGCTATAAACCTGTTCAGATGAAAATGTTGTGCTATGAACCTATTCAGATGAAACCAAGGATTACTGATAAAACAAGAACTCACCCTTGTAGAGAATGTAATGTGTGTCAGTTTATTGAAACTACTGATAGACTTGAACATCCTGAGACTACGTAGGTTTATAAATTCAATTTCTTTGCAAATTGTAAGAGCTGTGATCTTGTTTATTTAGCTAGCTAGACTGTTTTTAAAGGTTTTTATGTTGGTGAAGCTAATAGAGCTTTGAAAGACCGTGTGCATGAACACATTTATGATTTTCTAGAAAAGATAAAAGAAATGCAGTGTCAAAACATATTCTAGTTGTGGAAGTACTCATATGTTTAAGTCTATTGTGCTACAAGTTTTTTAATGTCAGCATTAGAGGTGGTGATGTCAGCACTAAAATAGAATGTATTGAAACTAAATGGATTTTTAGAATTACAAAGTGACAGGGAAGGGTTTAAATGACTATGTTCCTTTAAGACCGCTGTTTAGGTCACGTGACCCTAAGAGGTAGACCTGATACTGTGCGTATTTAAGCAGCATTCTATGCCTGTTTTATTAGATCTGAAGAAGTGCACCTGGGTAGGTGTGAAAGCGCTTGTCTTTCTCTTAGATGTTTTTAACATTTTTATGCTGTATTATTTAACATCTTTATACTGTTTTATTAAACTTTGGAACTGCTACTTCATTGGATTCAGCCGTGCTGACTGGTTATTCTTCTACTTGGATTGAAAACTGAGTTATGACTTGATTAAATTCAAAATAATTTACAATGTGATGACTCTATTGCTTATGTGTAATCCTTTACTGCCAGATTGTATGCAGATGTAAACAGCTTCATAGTTGCATCTGCCCCCTTCAATGTAAATAGAATGCCACATTTCAGAAGAAACCCGTATGGTTTAACCCAAATATAAGTAGACTCAATAATAAAAGAAAAAAAAAATTATTGCACACAAAAATCAATTTCATTCTCAAGATGCTAGAAACACTTTTGCTAAACTTAACAGGGAACTCTGTACCTTGATCAAATCAACCAAAGCCAGATATGGGATAACAATAGCTACAAAGCTGAAGGATAACTACAAAGCATCCTTTAATTATTTTAGAAACTTCAGAAACATTGCACAGCACTGCAAAAAGCTAATAACAAATGATATCACATACTTGGATCTAGAGGACATAGCCAGTCTAATAGTAAACAAATTTAGCTAAACCTTCATCTCTCTGCCCCCTCCTATGTTAACCGCATCTACACATCCCCCTTAAATCTCCAAAGAGTAAGTTCTCAAGGCACTATCCAAGGCCAAAGTACTACTTCCATTGGTCCATTTAACATACCGAGCTGCCTACTGGTGAGGCTAAAAACAGGACTTGTCAGACCCCATAAGCCTGATCAGTGTCATTTGTAAGGGAAAGGATCATTATGGAGTTAGTAGATAAAGACTTAGCAAGCCTGCTCAGATTCATTAAGGGGAGATCCTGCCTACTTAACCTGGTTTACACTGGGTTAGGTACTGAAGTAAAAGATGAGGACAGATCAGTAAAGACAGCATATGTAGACCCTGCAAAGGTATTTTTCACCATCTCACATTCAGGCATTATAGATAGCAAGTTAAATGTAAACCCTTATGTAACTTGTACAGTAGCAAACTGTCTCACAAGTAGAACCCAGGAAATTAGGGTTTGCAGCTCTACCTTCCTGTCAATAGTGGTGTAGCCCCCAGACTTCAGTCCTCAGGCCACTCTTCTTTGTCATTTACTTCTAAGAGGTCAAAGCAAATGTTAATGGTCTGTGGATAAATAAGTTTGCAGATGACTAAACCTGGTACTATTATAAACTCTCCAGAGGACACCAAGATCCTCCATGAAGGCCTTTTCCAAACAAGTAGCTAGGGTCATAACCACAGACTAAAACTAAATGTCAAGAAATGTTTAATAGTATCCTTAGACAAGGATGACCCTTGTAACTGTCTCATTGACAACAGATACCTGAAAGTTGATCCCATAGTCAGGGTTCTGGGAACCTATATCTAGAATAAAATTCCCTTTGATTATTATATATCCAGTATTGTAAGGAAGTTCTTTTTCATTGCACAATTTATATGCAAGGGTAGGGAGTCCAGGTCCAGGAAGTTAATCATTCCACTGTACTCTGCTCTCATCTGATCACTCACTTGAGTGTAACGCCCCTTTCAGTGTGTATCTGTCCAACCACTTGACAAAACTGGAACAACCACAGTGCTTTCTCGCTAAAAAAACATCAAGGGTCTAAATCATAGAAACTCATCTCAAACCTTTTTCCCTCTTTTCAGTATCATACAGGCTACAAAGAGGTGACCTTTGTCTCACTTATAATGCCTCAGAAGACCCTATCCTGGCAGACATATTACAAATTTACAAATCCAGTGGTAGCATAAGCACTGATCAAGGTATCTCAGTTTCTTTTGCAACATTAACAGGACACATAGATCTCAACCTTCCATCTACAAAATGAAGACCATCACTACTTATAATGTGGGACACATGGGCAAAACGTGGAACACTTACTAGCCGCTTACTAACAACTTCACCAGCAAACCTAACAGGAAGGTTAAAGTATGCTATTTTTTACTTATAAAGAGTTATTTTGCTGTATTAATATGATTTAATTCTATTTACCGTGGATTTTTGTTAAAAAAATGTGTAACACTGAATGTGTGGCAGACCTTTTTAATGTGGAACTTTTTGGAACATGAACCTTTTAGACTCAAAATGAAGAACATTCGTTGTAATGTGGTACACTTTAGAGGTATGACAGGAGATGTTGAAGAGATAGATGTGAATCACAGATAATACATAGATTTCAGATTGTCTTCCAGTCTGCATAAAGCAAAGTATTTGTCTTATTCTATTCAAATGAAATTTGGATGACAGGATTTGAAACCATAAATTCAACCCTGGCTTAACACTCATGTCCATTATTGAAAGAAGCAAAAAGTAATGTCCCAACATATATGACTTTTGCCCACTCTGGGTTAGTTATACACAAAATATAAATGTTATAAAACTGCCATGGTAAAGCAAGGTTTCTAATGATCATAAAGATCGGTGGCCTAGAAAGTGACTATGGAGAGTTCAGGGGAAATTGCTACTTATTTGACCTTTAGTAAAACAAAGGACGCCCACATGTGGCTTACCTAAGGGAGTGCAGGGCATCATGGTGTCATTGCATGTATAACTCAGCAAGCTTGGGATTCTGATCATCTCTGTATATATATATATATATATATATATATATATATATATATATATATATTGGTTCTTGGTATTACATCTTGTATCTCCTCACTGGATTCCTTGCACACCTGGCACTACAAATGGGTACCACATGGTTGAATCCCTGAGTAACTGATGGGCACACTTGACTGTAAGGTCACATTGAGGGTAGACTAGGAATTACTTGAGGATCAAGTGTGTCTGAGCATTTTATCTGGGGGTAGAGTTGCAGGGCTAAGTGGGCTGGGTAGGGAAAATTATAAAATTTTCAAGTTATACCATTTCTTGTCTTCCTGTGTCTTTGCCAACCTGCCCTAAAAGTTCATCTATATGTTGCAGACCTTTTTTCTCTGTCCACGTTTATAGTTTGACTCTTTTTGAGACTGAGGCTACTACCTAATTGCTGCTTCACTTCATTTGTACCAGATTTTTCTTTACTCACGTTGGCATTCACCATGTTGCCTTCATTTCCTTTTAGTGATTTCTTTATTGTTATATTTGTTCTCCGTTTCCATCTTGACTTTACAAAGGCTGGAATGATATACTTTTCAAAAATACCATGCTACCCAAATAACACAATTCCATCCTTGTCAGTGATAACTCTGGTTCTTTCCACTGTACACAGTAAACCATTTTGCTGTATACCTTGTCTCCTATTTTGAACCTTTCATTTGAGGTATGAGCTTGTTTATGTAGTGCTCTTCATATTCTGTCTGAATATTCCACCTCAGCCTTGTTCCTTATGTTCCCTTCTAGAGCAGGCACTTTATTAATTAGAACAAAAGGGAGATTTGGGCTCTGACCAAAGACGAGCTGATATGAACTGCAGAAATAGACATTCTGCATTATATTTTTTGCCTTCAGACCCCAATCTAATCCCATTTCCCAGGCAAATCCATTACTAGCATTTCCTTGTATTATTATTTCTTTTAGTCGCAGCCATAGCCAGGATATTTTGTGGTTGGTGCAATTCCCTGATCTGCAAATCACCCTCAATTGTAACACGAGGAGCAAAAGATAAAATAAAAATTAAAAAAAATGTTATTTTCAACTGTTACAGACTGATTGCTACAAATGTAAGAAATGGTCTGCAAACCCCTAAATACCACACATGGAGCACTGAAGCATTTCAGCCTTATCGCTAATGATATCGCCTTTCACTTCTGAATGGCAGTACTTCTCTACCTGCCGATCATCATCTGCTGATTGTGCCCCTTGACATCTTGCACCCACCTTTGCTGTTTGTGTCTAATTTTGTCTTTATAGGAACCCATTGATCCAAGGACTAGGGATAATCACATAATTATTGAATTCTTCATGGCTGTCACTGAAGAACTTCTCAAGGGGAAAACGCATGCTTATTCAGCAACAAATGCATTTTCTTACAGTTTCTGATGGTCTGTCTATGCTGATAATGTTTCTGGCACTGAAACGTAAATCAGTCCATGAAATGAAAGTACCATTTGCCAGATTCATGCAGATCAACAGCAACTTGTCTCACTGTGCTCAGAGGCCAGAGGCGTACCAACATAAGGCCTAGGTTTATGCCTGCTATAATTCAGGAAAACCTCACAATTGTCAACAATCTTTTTCAAGATTGAAATACAATCTTAATCTTTGCTTGCTGAACTATAAAATGGTTTCCTTAGTCTTTCCACAGAAGGAAGTCCAGACTGCATATACAAGTTCTGTATGATGTTCTTTTTCTCTGAAAATGTGAAGACCTCTTTCTCTCAATGAGCCTCATTAAAGTTTGTATCTAGAATGTTGACAAAATAATGTCTAGAGCCGCTGAAGTCATGAATTCAAGAGTCACACAGTTAAACATTACTGCTTTGTTGGTTTCCATGTCCAGTATTGTTTAAGATCATGTTACTTGGCAACAGAGGCATTTAAGCTGAATACAATATCACACAGAGATACTCATATGTATTCTGATACTTTCAGTTTTTCAGTGAAACATGCTACATTTCCATCTGAAAATTTGAAAGTTTCACCACTAGGTTTATCAATTTTCATAAGTGTTTAACTCTTTATTGATCATCACTGATCTACAAGATTCTTCTGTAAAAATTTCTGCATCTGAAACTGTCTGTTTGGCAGATAGTTAATGTTGCGTTCTTCTATGTCTTTAGATATTTTGCTTTCTTCTGTTTTACATTGGCCTCTATTTGAGCTAGTCTTTAGCCCAGTGATAGGTGCTCTGATATACAATACATTTAGATATCCTGTCCAGAGAAGTAGCTGGATCATTTAGCACCTGATACCAGTCCTCGATGTGGCACTCCACACCCTTAGCACTTCAGTTGAAGGAGAAAAAAACAAAACAAAAAAAAAGTCCTCTTCCTTATTCGGGGACCTCTGCACCAAGATCCATTACCCCCCTGCCCCCTTTACTTCATCTCTCCAATTGAAGAGCAAAAAAAAAAAAGAACTTTTAAAACTGTAACAAGCCAATTGCTACTTTATAGCAACTTGCTACAGCAGCTTACCACTCAAGAAACTCTGAAGTGCTTTTCTGTCCTGCATTCAGAAATGCCGGTTCAGGAAAGAATGCAGACATTTCCTAATTGCAGCCCTTAAAATCCTGCTGCTACCTTCTCTCCACCCTTGTTACTGTTCTGCTACTGCAGTACTTCTCTAGAAGATTCATAGCAGTAATAGTCCTGCCAAGTTCTTCTGTCCTCCCAACCTGAGGCTTCATTTCTTCTTTGTGAACTCTGCTGTGTTGTGACTCTGTTCATGCACTCTGCAGTGCTTGATGCCTTTTCTTTGAAAATATTCTTTAGACCTGGCTTTAATGGGACAAACTAGAATGCAGTGCTTGTTAATACTAATTATACCATGACCCCTCATTAATATTGCAAAACGTGCACGCTGATTGGCCAGCGTGCACGTTGTAAATCGATTTATACTAATGGAAAAAGGTCCGGTCGCCCGGACTTTTTCCATTAGTATAAGTCTCTTTGAAAACACTGTCTCGCTATGTTAAAAGAGTTTAACATAGCGACACAGGTTTTAAAAAAGCAACAGAGATCTCCGTTGCTTTTTTTAAAGCTGTCTCGCTATGTTAAACTCCTTTAACATAGCGGCACAGTGTGTAAAAAGCAACGGAGATCTTGCTTTCTCCGTTGCTTTTTTTTTAAACATGTCTCGCTATGTTAAATGGGTTTAACATAGCGAGACAGCTGTAAAATAAGCAACGGAGATATGTTAAACCCATTTAACATAGCGAAACAGTAAAAAAGCAACGGAGATCTTGCTTTCTCCGTTGCTTTTGGCCACAGCTCTGATGTACTGCGTAGGCATGCGCAGTACATCAGAACTGCCGCGGATACCAGACAGCTGCGGAAGGGCAGCAAAGAGGCATTATACAATGCCATTATTTAAGAAAAGTAATTATTTCTTTTCTTAAATAATGTCATAGTATAATAGCAATAACCCACTTCTGGGTGGTAATGCGGGATTTACCCACGGTTGTCTTTGTTTGGTCCTCGGGCTTCACCGGGACCAAACCACGCCAACCGTGGGTAAATCCCGCATTACCCACACCCAGGCGTGGGTTATTGCTCTATTATCTAACATTTATGCTTGCTTTATTTAACAACTTAAATGCAGGCATTGTGCCTCCCTCACAATCAGTTATGTAATCTGGCATAGAAGCTGGGCTTTCTTTGGTGGTGGTGATGGTCATAAATTAGAGTACATTTCATAAATCTTTTCTTCTGTCAAGAATGTAGGATCAGGTCCTGCTATTGAAGTGGACATACTTTCATCTGTGTTCAGTCCCCTACTAAAATTTCCATAGTAGTGTCCCTTGCTGTCCAAGTAAGGGATAGTGCAAATGCACAGGCATGTTTTCATTTTTGCAGCACAGTAACTGCATTTTATGTATTTATTTGCCATTTGTTAACCGGGTTAATCCAACTGAGTTACGGGCCCATTTTCAGTGGTAACCCGAGGAGAAAAGCTTCAGAAATAAAACAAGTAATTATGATGTTTACAAAATATTAAAGTAGGGTCAGAAATATAGTACAAGTCAAAAATTTGTGCACAACAGTACAATGCATAGATAAAATAACAGTTAACAAGAACAATTTCCAAAATTTGAGAACAGTATATAAACATAGGCCAAATAATTAAAAGGTTTAGAGAATATTACACTGAGTACAGTATGAATACAGTTTGCTAGAGCAAGTACAAGAAGGAAAAAGAGTTGATTGGGAAAAGCAGATGAGAGGAGACTAGTTCAAGTGGGGGGTTGACAACGGTATGACCAAATCTTCATGAGAAAAGGTTTAAGTTCTTTCTTAAATAGGTATTTATGCTGAATACTTCTTATGTTGAAAGGGAGTGAGTTCCAAACATGGGGTACAGAGTATTTGTAAAGGGTCTTACCAATGTTTTTGTTGAGTTTGTATAACTGAAGGAGGCATTTACTGGCAGTACGGAGGTGACAAAGGGAGATATAAGTGGAGACTAAATTGGAGATGGAGGGACAGGATGAGGGTTCATATAGGATAGAGTGTGCAATATGTAACTGGGGTATAAGTAGCTGTTTGGAGAATTCTGGCCATTGGAGTAACTTAAGGGCAAGACAGTGGTGAGATTTGTAAGGATGGTTGGTGGCAAATCTGGCAATTTTGTTATAGGTTTGCTCTAGTTTAGTGATAAGATATGTTTGAACATGAGTAAGGACAGGGGCAGTGTAAAAAAGGCAGGGTAGGAGTAGGGCCTGAGTGAGGGAGGGTTTGGAGGAGGGTGACAGAAATTTTTGATTACGAAAAAGAAGTCCAAGTTTCTGGTGGGTCATTTTTATACTTTGTTGAATATGAATATCAATTTTTAATTATAGGTTCATAGGGTCATAGGTTGGTACTGGGCTATCTGCCCGAAGGCATATATTAGCCCAGCCACATTGTGCGGTATTCACTGCCCCTTTAGTAGTTCCCTAGACCCTTGTACTAGCAGCTAGTACCCATGGCCCCTATCTAGTAGTGCTGTTGGTGTGATCCCCGGTGTGAACTTTCTGTTACCCATCCACTTATCAAGGTTCCTCTTGAAGAGTGATAGTGAGGGGCTCTGTCTTATGTAGATTGGGACCCTGTCAATCGTCAATGATCATCAATGATAACTCCAAGTAGTTTATTATGGGGTTTAGGTTTAATAGTGGTGTTGAGAGAGGATATTGAGAAAGAGGCTTTGTGCTGGGCAAGTGTTTTAGGGAGGAAGTGGAGGAGTTTTTTTTTTTTTTTGGATTTAATATGAGTTGGTTATCAGACTGTCAGGTTTTGACAGAGGAAAAGGTTTGTTGAGTGAGAGCTAGTATATAAGGGATGTTGTGGGTAGAGGTAATGAGGATGGAGTCGTCAGCGTACTGTAGAAGTGTAGAGAGGTTGGTAGCAGAGTAAAGTTTATTAGTGAATATATTAAACATGAGGGGGCCCAGAATTGATCCTTGGGGAACTCCAGTATTAACAGGGAGGAATGGAGAGAGGACAATTTGCCATTGGACAGATTGCTGCCTGCTGGAGAGATAGCTAGAGAACCAGTTGATGGAGGAGGTAGAGAGATGTAGGTCTGAGAGTTTAGTTAGAAATTTAGAATGAGAGACAGTATCAAAGTCCTTTGAAAGATTGAGGGAAAGACTGGAAATGAGGAGGTTTTTGTCATGGGCTTCAGCTAGTGTTTGGGTAAATGACAGTAATACAGTAGAAATGCTATGGTGAGGCCTAAAGCCGTGTTGGGTAGGAGTGAGGAGACTGTTATCGAGAAGTTGTTAGCTGAATATGGATGCACTTTTCCAAGAATTTGGGTAGTGGAGAAAGGATAGCAAGAAAGATCTGTAGAGTTGCCAGATTTGTGAAGAGGGATAGTATAGAAGGATTTCCAAATATAAGGGACCAGGGCTCCTGAGATGGAATGGTTAATAATAGACACAGGGTAGGCGATGGATTATGCAGCTCCTTTTAGGAAATGAGGGGGTAGTTGGTCTGCTGAGGGTGAGCAGGATTTAAGTTTAAGGAGAGATTTAATTGTAGTAATTGGGACTGGTTGAAAAAAAAAAGCACTGGGGAGAGTTTTGTTTTGGGGTAGTGGAGATGTTGAGTGAGATGTACTGTTTTGTGCATTAATTGTGAGGTTTTGAGTAGTTTCTATGAAATAGTTTAGGAGGGAGGCAGTTTCAGAAGCAGTGTTGTTAGGAAAGGGGTTGGGAGTAGTGGGGTTACCTGGGTGGAGTAGATTGTTGATGGTGGTCCAGAATTTTTGTGGATTTTTTTGTGGGCTACTTTGGTTACAGGAAAAAAAATCTCTTGTCTTTGTTGACATTTTTTTAGCCAGGTGTTTGAGCTCTGTGTATGTCTGCAGTAAGAGAGGAGACCTGTTTTAACTCAGGCTTTCTAGGAAGAATCTCTTCTACATGATTAAGCAGGTTTGTTTTATTAGACAGGGGACATAGTTGGATTTGAGTCTGATTTTTCTGGATGGAGCAACAGAATCAAGTGTGTCAAGGAAAATCTTACTGAAGGAATTTACTGCCTCACTGAGAGGGAGGTGATAGAGGAAGGACCAATTAATGCCAGATAGTTTGGAGTTAAAAGTGTCTGGGTTGAAGTGGGTAAGGTTTCAGCATACCCTGTAAGTAGGGTCTTTAGGTGAGATTTGGGGGAATCTGTGTATGAAGGTAGTTGAGTGGTCATTCAATGAGTTGGGAAGTATACTGGGATTATGATAGAGGTGAGGAACTGAAGTACGGATCCAGTCAAGGATGGGTCCGGATGAGGAATTTTTGTTTATTCTAGTAGGGGTGGAGATGTGTTGATGAAAACCATGAAGGTTAAGACTATGGTTAGGGGATGAGTGGGATAGTTTAGTCCATCTATATTAGTGTCTCTAAGTATGATAGTTTCATAAGGGATATAGTGAGTAATCCAGGACAGGAAGTTCTCTAGGATGGGAATATTATCGCCAAGGAGAATGTATATAGAGACTATGGCAAATTTTTTGTGAGGGTTGAGGTAACAATATACGATGAGTATTCCAGCAGGTGAGAAGCAAGGAACAGAGATGGAGAGAGGGGACAGATTAAGTAGCTCAGAGTAGAGAATAGCAACCCCTTCTCCCTGTTTATTGATTCTGAGTGAAAGATATTATAACCTAGAGGTAGGATTTCTGTGTTAAGGATGTGTGGTTTCAGCCAGGTTTCTAATAGGACAAGAATGTGAGGAGATGTGTTAGATATCCAGGAGTGCAGGTCTGTTACTTTATTCACAATTGTATGAATATTTAGAGAGAAGATTTTTAGAGATTTGGAAGGGGAATTGCTGGTAGAAAGGGGTAAGTGATGGGGAGGGTATGAGTAGTGATATTGCGCAAGGAAGATGTAGGAGGCCCTGGGTTAGGGTGGATGTCACCATCCAAAAGAAGAGTGTTGAAGAAAGTGAGAAGAGAGTAAGTTCAGGGTGGTAGGAAATCTAGGTTTCTGACCAGAGGAGAGAGACGAGTTAGAACAAGTAGGAGCTTTGAAGAGGTCAGATGGTGAAATACAGAAGAGAGATGGTGAAATTAATTGTGAGTAAGAGATAGTATTAGTGTTAGGAGTATAGGGGAGAGTAGGTGAAGGGGATTGATAGAGTGGTGAATGGTAAGAGGTTGTTAGAGAGAGGAAGAAGAGAAAGGTGGTGAAGAGATAGAGTGGCCACATAACTAGAGAGTAGGTAGGGAGAGGGAAGAGCGGTAGATGAGTCAATAATGCAATGACTAAGTAGTAAAAGCAGACAAGGTGTCACTAGAAATGAGAAGGAGTTAGTGAGGAGGGGAAGGGGGGTAGTGAGAATGTAAGGGAGGAGAAAGATAGGTGGGAGTGGTTATAGGAGTGAAGCAGGTGTTAGATTAGTTAGCGAGGGTGATTGGTTGGATAGGAGGAAGGGGTGTGGTGAGTAAGTATATATGCAAAGAAAGGGGGGTGGGAATGGGGGAGGGGAGCGGCAATAGCTCGAGTGGTGCGAGGGCGAAAGGAGCAGGCAGAGCCAGGAGTAGAAGATCCCTATGCTTCAAAAAAACAAAAACTTAAGTGCAAGCCTCACTTATAGTTTATCAGTGAGAAAAATGTTTAGAGTGGAGAGACTATGTGACTAAAGCCAGATGTTGATAATATATGAAGTGAACCCTTGGTTTAAAAAAAGAGAGGAGATGGGCAGCAAAGTCTTAGCCTTTAGCACTCTTTCCTGAAGTGAGTTAGGTGCCAAAGTGATACGGAGACTAGGGACAGAGATGCATACTCAGTGGGGGTGGAAGAAAGGTGGTGGTGATGGGGGGGTTAGTGAGCAGAGAAATATGTGTGCACAAAACAGAGTAGATTACTTTGCAAAAAAAAAAGGAGACAAAAAATGATTTTAACATCAGGTGAGGAAGAAACAATTGGGGCACGTACATAAAGCTTGTGATTGTGTTTTTTCTATTTTTGTTGGTTTCCTCCCATTCTTGGCTAGACAGCAATCCTTGTATTGCTTTGAGGGTCAGTAGCTAGAATGTCAGCCAGTTATATTCGGGGGGGGGGGGGTGAGGTCACTTTTCCATGTAGTTGACTAATAAAGCTTGTGATGATGTTTTATTATTTTTATTGGTTTCCTCCTGTTCCTGGCTAGACAGCAATCCTTGTATCACTTTGAAGGTCAGTAGATAGCCAGGTATATTCAGAGTTGGGGGGGGGGGGATTGAGGTCACTTTTCCATGTAGTTGACTAGTGACAAGCACACGGTTTCTCAGAGGGCCAGGGGCTTAGGACTTATTTTCAAAGAAAGATTTATGTAGCTGGAAGCCATTCTCTAATGCCAGTGAAAAGGTTGTGCAAATAATACAAGTATTCAAGATATGTGAAATTTATTCTTTTAAGCATTGAAGCTTCACAGGGAACTAATGTAATTGTGTTGGCCTGAAAAGAGCAAGAATGTACTTGTTCGGTGCAGCCATAGACAGCTGCAGAACACTATGCACCATGTGCCACCTCTGTTATAAGGAGAAGCTGTCTAGTAGCAAGGAATACCAGTGCTAGCTAAGGAATGGGCCCATAAATGTAATGGCAGTGCTGTCAGCTTTGTGCAAGCATAGGACACACATGAGCTATAGTGGAGCACAGTGCACAATCAGCCACTAGACCCATATGCAATACCAATAGCCAAGGCAGTGGCTAACATAAGTGAGATTGAGTCCACGTCATGTAGATTAGCTTCAGAGATTATTTATTTCTACTTTGTTGACTGGGTTAGTCCCAGAAAGCCAATGGCCTCTTTTTAGAGAAGACTGAGGTGATATTCATAGTGATTAGGGGATCTTTTCTACTCTTTTTTTCATTAAGTACTATGGGATGTTTTACATCCACTTGAACTACTACCAGATCAGACAGATGGTCCTTAGTTTAATGTCTCTTCCGAAGTATGGCACACTTAGGATTGAAGCACCCCCACCCTCTTATGCTACACTGCAGAGTCAGTGCTGGAAAATTAATCCAAGTATCTGGGTGTGAATAAAATCCACAGCCTTCTGAACTTCTAGCACCAAAGGTGAGTGGGATATCTGTTGAGCTACTGACACTGTTAGGATCCAGGACTATCTAGGAATATACTTCCAAGATGACTCATGTGGAAGTTATATATCTGCCTAAGAACAAAGCCCTGAAGCAACCAAACGCATAGGGGGTTAGTGAAAGGCTTATATCATAAACCTGAGGATATTCTTCCTCAGCTCAGGTACCCTTAATATACTGCCACTCAAAGATGATGGTATCATAGTCATGTCCACAGCTAGTTTTTTGGAGCTGAAGGATGCCAAATGGGAAAAAGGGGGCTGATGATGAATGATGCCAGATACTAGATGGAAGTTTGCACCTTACAGCTTTACTCCATTTATGCCTTAGGGAGTCCTGTGACATTGACCCCAGGCTTACATCTCCAGGATCCCTTGAATGAAGACAGCAAGCAG